>NC_084976.1:21996617-22296617 GCF_963691925.1 Scomber scombrus | reverse complement strand
CTGTGTATGGCAAAGATGAGCAGATGAAAGAGTGGGAGTGAGCGTGAGAGAGACAGGAAGCCCACTCAGAGATGAATCTGCATTTCCTGCCATGATTAATCTGTCAGCACTAGTACTTGTGCAGATTATCCTTCTCAGAACACGGGAGTGTGACATGTGCATGGGAGGGAGGATTTTGTTTGGGGAATTGAGGAAAAGAGAAGAAATCCATGTTCTGAGAAGTAGAAGATGTTCACGAGTTAAGCACAGATATTCAGGCAAACTTAAAAAAAACTCAAATCTGCCCTCTTTGCATATGAACCGCCTGTTTCTCTGCAAGACTTAAATGTACAAGGAGAAATGACACTGACGGATCACAGCAGCAAAGAGGTTGGGCCGATATGTGAGCCGATATCCTTAAAGCTGTCAGATAAGAGCGTGAAGCATGAGCCGTGGCCAACAATCATTTCACTATCTTGACAGAAGGTCAAACAGAGTGGATCACTGCATGTTATCCCAGGATTTAACTCTTAATACATTGTACATATTTACTTTGGAGTTTGACAGTATGGTTCAAGCATAAAAATAAAAACAATAAATTATTAAAAATCTGTCCGTGTTTAAATGTAAAACAAGTCGTGAAAAGCTTCATTCTTTCTCCCGGTCTCATTTTATTTTTATAATTTCTGAATAAATTAGTATCAACATATTAAAGACATAAAATCCTTTCACAATCCTGTTAAATTATCAACATGTTCAGCTCATGTTCTCATCTTTTTTTGTCTCCCCCTGTCTGTCTCTCTCTCCCTTCATCCTTTAGCGATGGAAGTCTGTCCACCAAACAGATTGTTTTCCTACAGAGACCAGTCTTGGGCCGAAAGAGGAGGGAATCCAAGGTACACAACTTTACATTCCTCTCTGTGATTCTTGGACATCATGTTCTCACATAAAAAAACAGCAGTATAGGTCTATAATTCAGGCGGTCAAACACGACCCTAAAGCTTACACCATCTTGTGGCCGTAGTTATTATGACGTAGTTCAAATGACATCAAGGTAAATATTGATTATTTACCTTAAGGATAAATGTTTCAAGTGATGTTTGTGCCTAAACCTAACCAGACTTTAACCACAGTGTTTTCACCTTATAAAACATAATTAACAGTGATTTGTAACAGATTTGGAACATAGTGTATCAATGTGGAGCGCTGGTCTGGCCCCAATCAGTCCTATCCAGGGTGCTGAAAACACTCAAATATGTCATTTTGGGAGTCATTGGAAGTAAGCCTTTTCTGTCATTTCGGTATGAGTATGTGTTGTTCTTGGCTATAATTTGGAGTCTCCCACTAGCTGTTCTGTCACCTGTTCTCCATATATCCAAGGCCAACATCACCTTTTGCCACTTCTAATTCCAGAGCTGTTTTTGTTTTAAGTAGACAAACACACACACAGCGCTGGACAAATGTGAATGAATCCCTTCTCTGTTTGAGATATGAGAAATTCTTCAGCATTGGCCAAATTTGTTGTTTGGAGAAGCAGGGTTGGTAATGCTTTCTTGGCGACCCTGAATAGTGGTGATAACCTCTAAAGCTAACCTCTGTCTGCAGTGGAATGAATCCATGTTGACACTTTCTGTGACCTGAATTTAAACTGCCATCACAACAACAAATTTAATATGGCCTAAGACTAAGGGCATTGCTAGCGTTAACAAGATTTTCTTGCCAGCTTCTTTGCAGTTTATCTTAGTTCTCTATATCCCTGCAGTGTGTAGGACCCTGAAGAAGTTGTACAAGTAAATGAGGACATATTGCATTAAATTTCTGCCTGTTTGTTTGGTCAGACTGAAGGCCTTGAGGCCACTAATAACTACCCTCAAAATGGCCTCAATTTCCTTCTCTGCATCAATGAGGCTCATTTGAATTAAGTAGTTTTCCCAGTGCAATATTAGATCCACTGTGATCCATTCTTAATTAAGTCTGTGTATTGCTTCAGGCATATATTTAAAGAGTTACAATGCATCCTAGAAAAATGCTAATGTAACTTAAATTTTTTTCAGAAATTGATCTTCAAACCCCGAAGCAAGTCCAACAAGAACTGCATCAAAGACACAGCAAAGAACAAGAAGAAAAAGAAAACAAAGAACGAGAAGGATGCAGAAGATCCCAAGATTCCTGATGAGAGAGAAAAGGTTGAGAAGGAGGAAGACAAGAGCAGCAATGAAAGGGTGAACACAGAAGAGGCAGCGAGAGAAAGTGAGACATCGAAAGAAAGGGAGGCGAGTTGTGAGGAAGATAGAAAGATTGATGACGGGGTTGAAATCAGCGTAGAGGCTGTCGAAAAGAGAGATGGAGGAGCGGAGACAAAAGACAAAGGATCAGAAAACGGCACGGAAGAAGAGGGAGAAGAAGAAAAGATAGAACTGGACCACGATGGATCAAAAGAGAACGGAGAGCCTTTGGAAAACGGAGAGGTCCTAGAGGTGACAGAAACCGTTGCGATTGTCGAAACAAAGAGTGAGACCAAAGACAAGGAGGAAGAGGGCGTAGCAGAAGCTGAAGCTGTAATCGAGAACGGGGTAGAGACGGATGAAGAGAAAGAAGAGGGCGAAGAGGATGTGATCAAATGCCAGATAGAGGAACCAGCGGAGGTCATCATGGAGGATATCATGGCAGATTCACAGGCCACATCGACTAATCAAAGCCCAGAAGAGTAGCCAAGAGTAGTCCAAGTCAAAGTTTTTTTTTCCCACCCTACCTCTGAAATTCCCCATCTTGAGAACTGGTTCACAGTGTTATCCCTGATCCACATTAATGGGGCTTTGATCCCCATCGCTGCAGCGTTCCCCAAACCCCTGTGACCTGTGTAGCTACGGAACAATTTCATGTAACAGCGGACATCAGTCCTACTGTATAACCACACATACTGAATGTATATATCCAATATAGGAGATGCTGGTGCAGGAGTCACTGGAACAGGGACGTGAACGCCTAGAATGATGCCATGGTTACAAAGGGCTCATTTTTCTTTTACTTTACTTAGAAGAATGAGCAACAGTTTTAAAGGCTTGGTTACGCCAGCGAAATAAATCTGCAAGAATTCTTTGTGTCGAGTCGGCACACAAAGTTACACAAAATCGAGCCATCTTGACTGCTGACCTTTCAAAGGAACAGCGAACCAAATAGTCCAAAGTGGAGAAGCTCTCATAGCTTATTAGCTGTGTCGCCTTTATTTGAACTCCTCCATCGGAGTATGAACAACTCCACAAAACAGCTTTGAGGCAGGAGTCGATGGTACAGATGAATCTTTAGAATAAATCATGGGAAACTTATTTCTCTGTTAGCAACTAATAACACTTTATTGAATTCTGAGAACAATTTCCAGGATAGGGGTAAACAACCGGAGTAAATGAAAAAAGCTCAGGCATCCCTTGTGACTGACTACTGCTAGCGTGTTAAAAGTTAATCACCATTAATTCACAAAATACCCTTGCAGGTAATCAGAACCACAAACAATATTTTCACTGTGCCACTCTCTGGTGCAACCAAGCCTTAAAGAGGACGAGTAGCGTTACATCTCCTGTCCAATTAGGGTTAATTAACCAGTGACATTTTTTAGAATAAACGATGTGGATCGAAGAAAAATCTCTTCTTGCTTTTGAAGAAAAATTTGAGCAACCCCCCTCAAAAAATAAGTCCTACAGAAAGAGAGAGAACAGACCATGGTGAGCTTTTCTTGTCTTGTTCCAGAGACGCAGATAACACCTGTTACAAGAGGTACTTTCACCTGGCAGTTGAGCAGTTTAAGCCGCTCTTTTTTAGTTTTTGAAGCTGAGGAAAAAGTCAGCTCCAAAATCCAGAGTTTTAAAAAGACACTGACCTGCCTCATTCACACAACTGGCGATTTTAAAGGCAGAAAAGCGTCATGTGATCACAGACTTGTATCACCATTTCCTGTTCCTTCGTTCTGTGCACCATAGAAAGTCGTGATGGGAACTCGGATGAGAACACTGGTAGAGGTGATGGGAAAGGCGTTTGTTGCGACAGGCAATCCAAAGTAGGGTGAAGAGATAATTGTTTACGCTGAGCTCTAAGCCGTCAAGTGCTTCAAAGAGAGCCGATAATCACTCTTTGGTGTGGTGTGCTAAGCTCACCTTGCATACAGAATGTTCCATATTCAAAGCCAAGTTAGATAAGGATGTGAAATTCAGCTGAATGTTTGCAGCTCAAGGACAAAATTCATACTTAGACACACTTCGTTAGGTTTTACATATACGAGTGAGGATTTATTTCTGTTCAAAGTTGCATTTTTAATGACATTTCCAGTCAGCGGCCACAAACAAAAGCACTTGTCAGATTGGAAACACGGTTAAGTTGTGTGGCCAGGACCAAGGCTTTGTTGTTTATTGAGACCAAAACTGAAGATTGAGATGGAGACGCTGAGGCAAAGAAAGTAGATTGAGAGCGAAGGAGAAAGACCATAGAGCATAAGGGAGTCAAATAAAAGAAATGAATAGGCTCATTTAAAGTAACGGCCGCCTGCGTCCCACATTCCCCGTTGAGATTTCCTTCATTATTTTACCACCAGTTCTTTAAGCACCTCTTACCAGACATCATTTCTGACAATAACCAAGTCATAATGTGCTGTTTCATGGCATCGTGTTTCCATTTTAAAAGGGGTGGGTGGGGAGGGAGGGTGGCAATGTTCACGGCATAGAGCGCTCATTAGCTCACTAATGGATTTTGTCAGTGGGGTATCTGTCAGGAATCATGCATTTATAATGGTGGTCACTTATTGGGGGAGTTATTGACAAAAAAACACCTCAGTGTGTCAAGCAAATAGCCTTCAGATTTAACATTGATGTCATGGGGAATCATTTGCACTGAGAGGGAAGAGTTCTTGTTAAAAATGCTAAATTTTGCAAAGAAATTATACACATACTCCATCATAAAATATGCCTATTCATTAAAATGTTAACATTTGGTCAATCAATGAATTAAACTACTTCCTGTCCTGCTTTATACAGACTGCAATTTGTCACAATTTGGTTCTTTTGTTTTTTATGAGAATAGATGATAGCTTGGTCAAGAAAAATGTCTCCATTTTGGGAATGAGACTCCTCAATTACACACAAGTAAGATCGATTACGCTGAAGTGCTCTCTTTTTGGGGGATTAATCCGCCCGCCGCTGAGATTTTTTTCAATGTAAAATGGCAAATGCTTGTGTGTAGCGTAGAATATAAAACTGTGACCAGTTTAGCCTTATTACTATACTGTAAATGGCCCACAGTCTGCTATTAGAAATGTCTTTTTAGAGGCACAATGGTGATTTAAGTGTTATATGTTTGTTATAGTCAAACAGGAAAGTTTTGCTACAGTCAGTGTTGGTATTTTGAAGGTGAGTTCATTGTTCCCTGTTTTATTACTGGAATTCAGAAAGAGGGGATAAAAGTGTTTGTCTTTATGAAGGTTATACGTTCTGGATTTATTTTTGAGATGTAACATGTTTTGAACATGTTTCTGATTTTTTTATTGTGACTGTTCTGTTTTTTTAAGAGACGTATGATTTTCCTGTGGATTTTGTGTTGCCTCTGCTGTTCCGCTTAAGCTTGCTAAAATGTATTTCTGACTGACGCTTCGAGCTACCTCCCGAGGACTGTTGTTGGTTTTTAACCGAGGGGTCACCGCATGTGTGACCCCCTGAAACATATGCTCCTTGTCCTCTCGCCCTCCACTATGACGGAGCCCAGACCTGTGAGTGTCAGGTCATTGCTAATGGCAGATAAGGTCAAGGGTCATATTTGAGCCAGAATGGATTTTCCACAGCTGTACAACAGGAGTTTGCACGGGCACATGAAAAATAACCACTCCGATATTGAATTAAGATATGAAGTCATATCATAATATTCTCTGTTGTATTGTCTTTTCCTTTATTTTTTTACCTTCATTCTCTCAGCTGCTTTTAGCTTTCGGCTGTTTGAGTTTTAATAAGCACTTATTGTATTCAAGAAATATTTTATGCTGCCTCTCACATCATAACTACTGGGGAGCAAATGACACCCAACTGTCACTTTTACACTTTTTGTTAGAAAATGACAAATATGAATAATGAAAGTCGATACCAAAAGACGGCTAAAAGACAGTCTGTGATAGCTGAGGAGATGATTTTGAATATTTGAGAAATCTCCCAGCTGAATCCCTGTCAACTTATTTCGTCAGATTTAATCAGTTTCTTCAATCTCCCCAGTGCACAGATAAACGTTTTTCCCGTCATCTGTTTTATTAATATGAATTTATTTCAGTATTCCTGCAATTCTCCCCCTCCCCTCCCCCCTTTTTTTGTTTTTTATGTAAAAACTGTGACATTTATTCCCCTTTGGCATCCTGTGAAAACGGGCAGATCATATTCCATTTTATCAAGGGCAGCAGAGTTTGGAAAATCAGTAAAGTAGCGCTGTGGTCTCATGCGACATCACTGTGTTTTTTTTACTCCCACCACATTCCAGTTAGACATCCACAAACATGGATGATTGTAACCTTGACATAAGTCACAACTGGCCCTGTATCCGTCGGTCCTACCTGAGGCCGCGGCCTTCGGGGCTCCATCTTTCCCCTGATAAGGGCTGATTGGTTGCTGTGCAGTCTAACCTCTGACATGAGTACACTCCAGGGACTGTGGGTAATTATGATTTTTTTTTCCCGTCTGGTATGATGTTAAAAAAAAAGAACAAAAACACACGCAGGGAGAGAAAAGCGAGGCACGATCTGACACTTCATCAGTTAAATGATGCTGAACCATGTTAACTTAGCCATCCGTGAAAAGAAGGAGACCTTTGACTAATGTTATACTTTAGTATACATTTGCAGCCCTCTTCCCATTTGTGTATTAAAAAATAAATAAAGGTAATATACAGTTTCCTGTCTTATATCAGCATAATTGTTTCTGAGCCTCAATAGTTACGCTGGTGCAATCGTTTTTGGTAATGCTGTAAAAAAAAACAAAATAAAAAAAAAAAACGTATTGGTTCATTTCCTGTGTGCTACTATGATGTGAAATGGGCAGAGTAGAAATGACAGAACATGATACAATAGGATGCCGTCATTTTTTTTTTTTTCTGTGTTGTCACTTTAGCTTGCTCACAGCCTCTGGAAAATGTATTCTTAGGTTATTGTCTCTGATGTTAGTTTTTTTATCACCTCGGCTGCCATCATGAATGTTGAGTATCTTTGATCATGTGCTGTTGTCACTTGCATAGCAGTGTTTGCTATCGAGGAAGAAAAAGTATTCTTTATCTTTGCTATCCTGAGTATGTCCACATTCCTATTGTTCATGACATCTGTACAATTTGTATATTATAAAATGATTTATATTTAATGTGTACATGTGTCGTTGCTTATTTTGTGTCAAATGAAATATACAGTTGTTTCTCATTTGTTCAGGCAGCTGCTTAAAAGATGCCTGGATCCTCAGTCACAAAGCTTTCATCAGGAATTGTCCTTTAGCTCTCGATTTGACTCATGAACTCATAATGCTGTTTCATTTGTACAGTTGCAGGAGAAAAATATACACAGATGCAAACACCCTGCAACCACGCCTGTAGTCGAGACCGCTGATGTTGAGTGTGAGCAGTTTTGGGATTTATTCAAGACCAAGTCTAATAAAAACAAAACAGTGTCCGTTGAATATCCTTCATAATGTTGTTCATGGTGAGTCATCTGTGATATAACGTCATCACTTCAGTTGGACAATCATTTGGATTTAGAAAATGGATTTTGAAATGTGATACAAACAGGAAAGCACATAAATCTGCTTAAAATTGGCATTATTTTTAAAAATTGTTATAATAACACAGCAAATTAGATCAGATTAGATTTAACTTTACTGTTGTTGCACAAAGTAGAAGACAACAAAATGCAGTTAGGCTTTTAGCTATAAGTACAAATTGGGGCAGATGTGCTCAATTACAGACATAACGTAGTTATATGCAATTATTGGAAACCAAATATTCCTGTAATAATAATAACTATGGGTGTATGATATATTTACATGTATTAATACATAAACAATCACAGCTGACAGACAGCGGAGAAGGCAGATAATACATGAAGCACTCAAGACTGAACAGACCCAAATACAACATCCCTGTCTGTAACCTTGAGCATCTGTCTACATCAGCAGACACAATTGTTGGTCCCCATAAAGTGCTGCAGCTATCTCTTTATCATTAACCAGGGAAAAAAAGATTTCTTCGAGATGTTATAGTCTAACTGTACAGGGACAGTTCATGCTGACATCAAAGAGAAAAACACAGGAGAGAACCCACATTTTTATTTTCTCTAAAAGAAAATATCTCTCTTTTTTTTTTTTTTTTTTAAATCTGCTCCATCTGGTTATTACCTTCATTACCATGGAAACCTTTGAATAGATCAACTTTATGGTTATTTCACCCCAACACCAAAACAGTACCATCCATTCTGTCTAAACATCAAAACAATGCATTTCGGCCCCAAAAACTATTCCTCATGCATCAATATTTCACATAAAAACCCAGGCCGGCACCCATGATCATAACCCTATTGGTGTTTATGAAGAGAACTATATTTACAGTTGAGTCAACACAGCCGGCGCAATCTATAAGTCATGAGCTCAGAGCCCAGGGGAGGCTCAGGTCATTAAGAGGAGGGCTTTGCCTTCAACCAAAACCACAAACACTATATCCATTCTGTTCACTACAGGAGGCGTTAATGGCTTTTGAGGCAGATTGGGAACCACTGGCGAGCTGCTAAACTGGTCAGAAACACATTCATTCTGTGGTTGGGGTATTAAACCTATGACCCAGGTCATTATATCCCTAAGGTTCCACCCTTGGTCCCACAGGTAATGCTATTCAGTGCAAAAACGCGCTAACGGCAGCATATTTTGAATAATGATATTGCTTTCTTAGTCTAGAAACTGTTATTTTTATGATTGCAGTACAAGATACCATAACAGTTTTTAAGCAAGGGGGTTGAAGTTGATTCAACACAGATTTTGGGCCTTTGTGCCCAGAGGGCCTCCGAGGTGGAGCTGCTTCACTGTGCCAGGTGTTGAACATTTTTGAATCGATCTACAATTCATTGCACTCATAAAATCAGTCAAAGTGGTTTATATGGGCTGGTGCCATAAAAGTCATGGATTCTGGTGAGTTGTGGGTTAAAGTCCCGCTTGAAGCAGCACTGCCATCTAGTGGCTGTCACGTGCAGTGAAATCACAATACTGGACTTATTTTAAAGATGAAATCATAAAGTATATAAGTCAAGCATTCAGCAGAAAACTGATTTGCCAAATATGAAGTAAATTATCTTGCTTCTCTTTATCCCTTATTATTATGAAATATATATGAAAATGTCCCTTTCCCTTCCTATT
Organism: Scomber scombrus; assembly: GCF_963691925.1. Classification (NCBI taxonomy): domain Eukaryota; kingdom Metazoa; phylum Chordata; class Actinopteri; order Scombriformes; family Scombridae; genus Scomber; species Scomber scombrus. The sequence continues at coordinate 22,287,237 of NC_084976.1, read as the reverse complement.
TCCCTTTTTAGGGGGTATTCCAACAATTTGACACGTAAAGCTCAGTTTAATTATCATGTCACTTTATTCTCAGCCTGTGGAGACAGTTGTATAATGTCTGTGGTTGTGAAGCTGAGAAAATAAACCTGATGATGCTATAAATGTCATCTGTTAATAAGTTAGACTTAAAAATGAGATTTGACAGAAAACCTTGACAGAGGAACTAAAAATCCACCTCTGTTGTTTCAAAGTTCATTATTTTATAATCTGTCCTGACTTAATGGAAATGTTCAATACTGCTGAAATTCCCCTTAAGTAAAGTTAGAAAAAACATTTCCATGCTGTCTAACAGTATAGCTGTTCATTGAAGAGCGAATTAAATATTTAAAGCCAAACTCCATGTTTTTTATTGCTGCAATAGTCCACAAAATAGACATATTCTACATCTCTTGTGCATCATTTCATACACATTTCCCCCAAATGTTGCATGACATACTCTGAAAACTGTCAGATCTCCAAATCAAAGTACAGTTCAGAGGGTTTGAACACTGCTGGGATGCACAGCGTTAGTTTCTAATGACTGTCACACTGCTGAGTCAGTGTGGTTTAATAGGTGTTGTTCAGACAAAATGAACAATTTAAAGATAACACTTTAGGCTCACCGAACTGTATTTTCTGTAAAGAAATTATGGAAAAAGTTGTTGTTTTTATCACATTGTGAACTTGAAATGAGCTCCCTTCTCACACAGCTGCTTTCCTTGTCAACGCTCCTGCTCATATATAACAACAAGTGCACTTGAGCATCTAATAAGTACACTTTGAACTTAGATATGAGGTCAGTGCCAGTATATTTCATTACCACAACTGAGAGGAACTCTGTAGCTGTGCATTAAAAACTGTAATCACTTTTCCTTGACTTGCACAATCTTCTGAAAACCATTACTGCAGTGTTTGATAACATCCTCAAGTTCCCTCCGCACACACTCTGTGTTAGCAGATTAACTACTCACCAATTAATTAACACAATTACCTCTGTGTGTGCCAATCGGTGTCTTATCAACCTTTGTCAGGCCTTAAACTGTAAATTAATTAATACCACCTCTCTTGTCATTTCTTAATTACCTCAGTTCCAGCAGGATTTCTCAGAAATGCCTGTGTCAGCGGCTCTGTTTTGTGCTCTCGCTTATTATGACTTTGCTGTGAGCTCACTGCTTCATTAGACAGGATATGAAAACATGCTACTCTCACACTGTTGAGAGGTGAGAAAGGGATGACATAAACTTAGAAAAAAAGGCTCTCCAGACTGGTGCTTGATTAAAAGTGTCTTAATCTCTTTGTTTTTGTTGCTGAAGGTGACACTCAGCTTTGTGTGGAGAGCTGGATGTTTTGACTAATACCTGTTAGTTAATTGTAGACTGCTGCAAGCTATGACCTTAATACATCTTTATTTTTGCTTTTTAAAAGGAAGGAACTGTAATCATACACAACCTTTTCTGTTTCAGGAAAATTATTAAAGAGACAGCAGCACTTCAAATGAGAATTTTATTATTTGTCAGCTCTGAGTTTTAAAGTGTTGGACTGGATCAAACTGTTCAGGAGCGCTCAGTGTTCACTTGCCGATCACTGTAGATAAAAATCATCAAATACAAAGTCAGTCATAAACAGCAATGGATAGTAACCACGGAGAACATTTACATTTGATATTCAGATCATTTTACACAGTCATTGAACTCATTTTGGTATTTTATTTCTTATATTTATGGGTCAATGATGTGATGCAACCCAGCATCCAATTGGTGTAACCAGTATTTTTTCATGAAAATCTGATTAGGAAAATAAATGTGAATTAAAATGTAGAATAAATATAATCCACTTTTGCAATGCAACACTGTTTTGTGACAAATTTTACATAATTTGTCAAAACTTATTTAGAAAAAAATTGTTGTTTTTAGGATATGTTCTGCTCAATATTGACAAAATGCTTTAACATTTAAATGTTGAAATATTACAAAAAATGTTTCTTTTCATTTGATGTTTTTAAATGAAGTAATTATTTGTATACGTACACTTAAATACACTGTAGGTGAATGAAATATTTCATATTTGTCATTCTTTTGTGGTTACACCATTTGACATTTTCAGGAGCATCCAGTCTTAGTTTTAGTAAAAAATGGTGCAAATGTCATTTCAAATGACATAAAACCAACAAAAATACAAAATGTACATTTTAACAAACCTGACGCTGCTTTTAAGACAGTTTTTTAAAGAAATGTTTGAATTGCTCATCTTGCCGACCCTTATTTGTCACTGGCCCATATATGAAAATAAATAATGCAATAATATACACCTTATAATGCAATAAAACTAGCATACTCACTTGAGATATTTTCTCTCTTTCAGACCACAGAGTGAAAATATCTCAAGTGAGTATGCTAGTTTTATATTTTAAAATGTAAAACATTTTAAATGTAAAAAGACACGTCAGAAAAGCTCAGATGGGATTTGATTTCTGTGTTCACGAGGACTGCAAACATATACTATAATCTGCATAAACTGTGTTGGTCTTTTTATTCTTTTTTCATCTCAACCAGAACAAAAACAAAAATCTTTTCTTTGTTGTATTTTTGGATCTGGTTCAAACAGCCCAATAATAAATAAATCAGGGCTTGGAAACAAAAAAAAGTTGCTTTCTTATTGGACATTGATTAATTAATTGGTCATCCCTATAGGTTAGAGATTTTGGAGGTAATGGAACTCCAAACTACTATAATTCCAGTATATGTAACTTGTGATTGAAAATGCTGGATATGTCTGTGCTCTCTGACATAATTCATCTCTTTATTGTTTATCAGTTAAGCGTGAAGAAACAGCAGAAAATGAAAGACCAAGTCCATATAGCAGCATTAAAAAGACAGTCAGATGCATCTTACTGTGTTATTAAATATCTTCTGAAATGTAGTTATTAGCGATCATGAATGTAGGAATGACTGAATTATATTTCTTTAAACTTCTCATATGTTCAGAGTCTAGCATAATCTGTGTCTCTGTTTCCTGAAACTGATTTGTGATGCAAAATAGAGCATTTCCAAACATCAAGAACAGCTGGTGGCAAAGCTCCTCAAGTAGCCATATTTCCATCTTCATCACCTGAGAACATCTGGAGAAAATTTCATCTCATCATCGAAAACTCTCAAGATAACGAGGAATCCACTTGACTGGCCGTGAATTTGAAAACTCTCCATTTGTGATTTGCTCCTCTGGTGAGTTTTTTGGGGAACAAACAGGCTCTTAAAATGCTTAATGTTTTGGGTTTGACAGCCCACTTTGACTCTGCAATTTTCTGAGCAATTTTTGTGCTTAATTTTCTAAGATTGTCTGAGGTGATTTGTTCTTTCTCTACTTGAAAAAGGACAAATGACATTGGCATTTTGCTGTAACTTATGATTGGGATCAGGGTTAGGGTTAAACATCTTTAGTTGCAGCCCCATTTTCGGGCAATTTTCAGTGTAGATTAATGGCACCAAGTCCTAGAGAGTAAACTAAGCCTTTATGTGGAAGTGTCATAAACTACTTAACCCTTACATACTGTTCAGGGTAAACTTTGATCCAATTTTTACATTTGAGAGCTGCAAAAAAGCTTATACACATTTTATTGAAAAAAATCATTCAAACATCCTGGGTTATAAAATAGTGATTGAAAATCCATAATCTTTTTTTCCAAAAGACTAATCAAACATTTATTAATGACCGGTGGGGAATTTATGAATGTGAATTGGTGCAGAGACTAATTATGAGTTAGAATATGAACAGGGTTAACTGTTTCTGGGCTTTGGGTCATTATTTAACCTTCTATCTTACCTGAAGAGGCTTCGCACAGCAATGGAAGCGCACATCATTGAGAGTGGAGTCATCCAGGCCATACTGATACTCCTCCATCTTGCTCTCAATGCCACAGATTCCTCCAGCTTGACACTCCTGGCTCCAGTGGCCGTACTCTCCCCAGTCCTTGCCGGTCCCCTCCAGCGTTGGGTTGCTGCTGCAGCGAAACTTGATGTTGTTAGCGGCCGTGTCGTCACCAAATATTCCCTGATGGGGCTCGATACGAAGCTGGAAGGCGGTGAGCACACCACTGGGGCAGTACTGGGGCTGGGACCAGTCACCGAAGCTGGACAGGAGAAGGAGGAATACAGGAAATAGGAGGGGGTGGGAAATAATTTAGGAAAAGATCCAAGATGTGGGTTGAAAACACTGGATGAAAGTCAAGATATTTCTAAATCTGAGTGCCTAATTTGCAGTCTTGGCAGAGGCAGAACATTCATTTCCCCTCTGAACATGATGGGAAGCTGCCAGTCTCAAGCTTCCTGCTGTTTTCAAAGTTCCTACTTTTTTCTTATTTAACCTGTACAGTAGAGTCAGGTTATTCCCACTGAGATCAGACAGATGTCACCACAGCAACAAACAGCTGCATATTTAAAGACATCAATAAAAACATTTTAGCAGCAGCAGAGATGCTCGAATAGATTTAGAGGGAAAGTGTTTCTATTGACATGTCCATTATCGTTTGGACATGTCAGTTTCTGGCTTCCTAAAATAAAAATTATAGCATCATTAGCCTCATTATATTATTACACCTAGACAGAAAATGTGCACAGATCAATAGAAAATGTAGATAGCTTGCAAACTGGAAGGCTTGGAAAGGGTTGGATTTTTAAAGAAAACTGTCACCATGCAATTCAAATGTGTGTGTCAGGACAGTTCACCTAATTTTCATTTATTGCAACAAATGAAAAGCAAAAAAAGTGTATTTTAACCTGGGTAATAATATATGTCACACAGCTCGTTAGCAGTGCAAATTAGAGAAACTAAGACTTTCTGTTCAGTAATCAGTTGAAACTGCGGAAAGTCAAAGCTCCAGCAACACTGGTAGTATATGGGAATTTTATTAATAGACCAACGCCTTTTGGCAATTCAAAAAGGTATGAAAAAATGCCAAAAAATAACCAATAACATGCATCCAGATATGCATCAGCCAATGGTTAAAGCACCAAGGTGGGTTGGGTACATGGTCATGTGACTTCAGGCCAATCATTGTCCCAGACAGGCAGGGAGGCAAAGGGGAGTATCCAATAAATGACAAGGGTGACACCATATTTGGTCCATGAACCAGAATAATACAGGCTAAAATTTAAACTGTGTCTATTTGAAATGCCATAGTGGCTTACATGTACGTATGCATACACGTATTGTGTTGCTGGAGTTTTGACTTTCTTCAGACTTTTTTCCCTTCTCCATGCAGCTTGGAAGTAGGTGAATGCCAGAAACTTCCACCATGTTTCTACAGTCGAAGCTGTGGCTCGTTAACAATCAAACATGTGAGCTTTAGAACATAAGGTGCCTTTCTCTTAGTATATATTGTTGATTATATTGTGTTGTGACATTGATTGATTGGTGGATATGTACAGTATTCAGTCTGTGTGTACATACATATATACATATAAACATACATCAATCCAAACCTTGATCTTATAAATGCCTCAAAACTGATCCATAAAGCATTAATTAATGACTTACTAACCAATAAAGGAACCTTATTAGAAAGTGGTTATGTTTGAGTAACTTACTAGCCAGTGTGGGACTCAACAGAGTACAGGAAGCTACGGTTCCCGTCCTTGGCGCAGATGAGGCGGACCCCATTCAGGGCGGTGTCGTCCCCCCCGTACTGGCTGGACTCCACCTGAGGAAACAGAGCAGAGTTCACACAACATCAGATTTTTATCTTGTTCTTGTGAAGCAGCTGCCAAATGTGGTGTGAGTTCAGATCAGTTTAAAGTTGATTTTTGGGGGTTTGGTTTAGTCGGTTAGTATCTGAAGAATGAATGAGGATTGTTCTGCATGCAGGTTAACACAAAGAAAGGATTATTTTTCCATTTTTAGAAGATGGAAAATTGGAGATTTTAAAGCAATTTTTGTCACTATAATTGTTCCTTATTGAACTAAATTGAGAACATGATTCACATCTTTAGCCACTGTACTCCACCATGAATATATATTGTGAATTAATATATAATAGAACAATATAGCTGAAATAATTGAATATATAATTGAACTTTAGGTAAGACTCAAGTTGGTTTACAATAATTACAATATATGAAATGTGTGAAAAAGTCAGTGTCTTTACCCTGACACTGAATCCAACAGCAAAGAACTGGTCTGGACACATCTCAGGCCAGGTCCAATTTCCAAACTGTTCTCCGTTGGTGACAGTAAGCATAGATCTGTACTGTCTGTTGTTGAAAGTCATACCAGCCCGCTGCAAGAAGTTCTTCTCCTCACACAACCCACAGGAAAACAGGGCCAGCACGGCCAGGACAGTGAGCAGACATGCCATATTGACAGCAGTGAGTCAATCTGTGTTTCACTCAGAAATGCCAAGTAACAAGTAACCAGGGCCTCAGACTAGCAGCTCTTTTAGCTCCTCCGTCGATCTTAAAATACTCATATCAGGATGAATCATTTACAGAGTCAGAGGCTGGCGTGGGAATGAACAGCTGCTGTTGGAAAAAGAAAAGCTTTTTCTCATCTAAGTTCAGAGGCACTGCTACTCTTCTATGCATTAATTTATCTTTTACATTCAAGTTATCAACTTACAAACATGCATCTACGTCACCTGAGTGCAGAAAATACACAGTTTGCTTTACAAATGTGATCCATAAAGTCATGATGAGTCTGATCATAAACTGATTTAATCCCTACTGTAAAGGTCAAATATGACACAATAATTCTATAAAATTATCATAACACAAACTTGGGTGGAAAAAAAGATGGCACATTTTTGTGAGGAAGTCCTTGGTTGATAAAGATAATTACACCGTGTCTGCCATGTCAGATGGGCAGTGCCATAATAAAACAACAGCATGTTGTCTTCCCACGATGCCATTTATATCCTCTCACTGAAGGGTTAGGGTTAGGGTTATTTTCTTTTTTTGTAGGCTGACGTGTTTTTGAAAGATGGAAAATTGTTGTGTTGATTTACCACACGCTAAAAATAACTGGGTTAAAATCTTGCCCAGTTTGTGTCAATATAGCACCAATATAATACTGGGTTAATATTACCCAGAAAGCCCCTGGAGACAGCAGCTGTTTTCACCCAGTTTTAGTGTTATTTTTTAATATTTAGTGTTGGGTTATTTACCCAAACTAAAGCTTGTTATAATCTACTCCACTCTTTTTAAACGTATGTAGCAGTTTACCTTTTTTCAACAGAGATCTGAAAGCAATAAACATTCAAAAGACAAGAACACAATCAGCAAAGAGAAACAACACAATTAAACCATAGATAATTAATAAAAACAGTTATAAGGATCATCAAAACATCAGATAATAAAGCTTTTAGGTCTCCAAGTAAGACTCAAGTTTGAGGGCAGTTTATTTAATTGTATTGTATCTGAAACCAGTTAAACAACAATTGTGCCAACAAGATGGATATTTAAGGTTCGGTGGTTACTAGATCGAGTTCTTCTCTCTCTAGAGTTTAATAAGAAAAGAGATGTGAGATAGTTTGGAAGCTTCAGCAGTAGAGTTGTGTAGATGAATAACATGAGATGGTTATTTCATCTTGTCTGTAAAGAAGTCTAACGGACCGTGTGATACAGAGGGCAATGATGAGTACAAAACATACTATTTGTGATAAAGCGTAATGCAATATGATACACAAGGTTTAACTGGGGCAGCATGACAATACAGAATATCTGCATTATTAAGCTCAGACATGAAAGTTGACTGCAGAATATTTTTACGCTTTGAAGAAGACAAACATTGTGAATCCTGGTTTAATTTTTATCTCTGTGTCAAATGTTAAGTATGAATCTTGAATGATAGTCTGCTGTATGACTCAGCAACATTAATATCAATGCCATATTCACATTGTTTTTAGCTGAAGTTTATTGTGTGTAACACTGGATCAACATAACTATATATTTGTTATATTGACCCAAACTGGGTGCAATTTTAATGCAGTGTTTTTTAATGTGCATTACTATATCTTCAGAGCTCAGTGGTTGAATTTATTATAATATATATCATTTTTTTCAGCATAAAGGCAGCCTTTTCCCCAAATTAAAACTCTGAAAGATTACATGGAGGTGTTTGTCCTTGTCTGCCTAACGGAGTGAAGTCAAACCTGAAACATGAAAAGAAAAAAGTGTTATAAACCTGATTACCATTTATTCTCTCACAAAAAAATAATATACTGCACCAAAGAAACGTTAATGGTTTTATAATACCGGCACTGACATCAACTCACCTCTGTTTCCACCTGTAGTAAGCACCTCCAGCAGCAGCTGCAACGAAGCCAATAAAGAAGAAGATGATCCCAACTGACTTCTTCAGGTACTTGGTATCCAGTGGAGAAGTGTCTGAGTGGGAGAAATGATAACAGTGACATAATAATCTGCTCATAGATCCTATAGTGTAGCATATGTAGTCCAATACAGTCCTAGACAAGAAAAACATGAATTTTGTAAGGTGGGCTTAAGATATGAAAGCAGGCCTTGTAAATGTTTCAAAAATAGTTAAAATGCCTAATAATGTCATAAAAGAAGTCAGTTTATTTATATAACATTTAGTTGTATAGGGACATGTACATAGCATAAACTAACGCCACATACCACAGCATATGTTATAGGCTAAGCTAGTTTGCAATGCCAAAAATCTATTAAACCCAACAGTAAAATAGACATGGAGCTACACAAAACACAAAACACAATACAATAAAGGACCATGGTGGCACTGTACTGTATCATTTATTATTATTTAGAGTCTAGATGTGTTGTTTTTTTGTTAGTTTTTCCCCCCCTTTTTAAAAAAAAAAATGTTTACATGTTCTTTATATGTGCCACCCTACGTGAGACTGTGCCCCAGCCTGGTTCCCCATCAAAATGTTTCCAGATCCGCCTATGTAATACTAGTATAGTGTGCGGGATTTAGTGCCATCTAGTGGTGAGGTCGAATACCCACCCTATTCTCCTTCCAAGTGTGTAGGAGAACTTACAGCGGCTGCGAAATTCGCAAAAAACACAAAAGGTCCTCTCTATAGCCAATGTTTGGTTTGTAAAAATATGGACCAGCTCTTTATGTAGATATAAAGAGCATTTTTATATCTATAGCAAGTTAACGAAAACACAATAATTCATATTTTTGGGTAATTATACACTAATTAAAACATACTTATGAATATTATATTCCATTTTTACAAAGTCTGTTCCATCAAATACCACTAAACGCTACATGCTGCACCTTTAATCCTCCTGTTTTTTCTCAGCCAACTTCATTCTAACTTTTTACCACAGGTCTTACACAACTTTTAAATGAAACCATACCTTATTTTTTTGGTTAACGCCTGTCGTCCTCTGGGGTTAAAATTGACCCGAGGACAACAGGAGAGTTAAAGCTCAAAACACAAAATTCAACATTATGTATAAAACAGCACAAAAACACAGACAAATTTCAAACAATGATACAATAAAACATCATAAAACAATAAGCACTAGATCACTTATGACTGTATGACCGATCCTTGGGCATCAAACTGCCGAATAATGCTTCATTTTTGTTTTATGGACAGGCTCCTGGTTTCAGTACCATTAAGATAAATTGTGCCTTTAAAGTAAATCATTCTGTGCACACTCATCCTTCACAGTATGTGAGAAGTTTTGAGATTTTCAAAATCCACATAATCTTGGACGGGTCGATTATAACACAACCATGATGTGTGTTGTGAAGTGTGAAGAACATTTTGGAAAATTGGTTTGTTCACTTTTCTTGCCAAGAGTTAGACGAGAAGATAATCTGATGTCATGGAGACTGGTATCAATCTTCTCATCTTACTCTCAGCAAGCAAGCTTATAAATGTATTTTCTCCAAAATTGTCTTCTTTAAAAGGAATATGGGTGCTCAATTGGTATCAAATTTATTTTAAGGTATAAAATTAATAGAGCTGATTCCTTAATATGGGCACACTGGTTCACTATGTAATTATTTGCGAGGACACGCATTCGTATTAGAAACTATGGGCCTTAATAGAGTTAAATTATGATCTTGTTAAGCTTTTGTTAAAGTTGAATAAGAAGGATCTCATATTTCCAAGCCTCTCCATCATTTCCACTTTCCTACTGTGCTGAAGCTTCTTCCATTCATAAATTAACTTTGTTCTTGGTTGTTGGATGCTGCTCTCTTTACACATCTTAAATATGATTCATTTCCAATATAATTTGAATTTATATCATGTTTTTGAGAAAAGAAGACACACAATTCTTCAGTTGTGATATTTGTGGCTTCAAACTTTGATGTAAGAGAGTGTGCGCCTTTCTCTTTAGCACAACCCCCCCTTACCCCAGTCCACCTCCAGGCTCTTCCTCAGGCTGCCGTGGTCCACCCTGCAGGTCACCCGCTCCCCTCTCCTTAGTGTCAGCTCCAGGTACGAGTGAAGCTGGAAGCTCCAGTCCCCGTTGGCCATGACATCTGTGGACGACACATCGGTGGTGACCTCCTCTCCGTCCCTCAGCCAGCTCACCTTCACCTCCTGAGGAAAAAAACCCAGAACTCTGCACTCAAGCATGGACCGCTCCCCGTAGTCCGCTGGCTTGGTCTGATGGACTTTGACAATTGGAGGCACTGGAGTGTAGAAATGATTAAAGCAACAAAAAAATTAGCTTAACCTGCTGAACACAGAGTGCAGAAGAAAAAGCCATGGCCCAAATAGTTTTCTTCAAGCCATTTAATTAAAGAATGGGAATAGAAAGATTGTTTCCTTTTATACCAATGAAGCAAATTAAGCCAATGAAGTGGTGTGTGCCAGGAGCAGAAATCACCAAAAAAACTGACCTTTTCTATCCAGTGTGCTCCTTCTAAACAATTGTGCATTGTATCTGCAAAGAATCTCCACTTGAGCTCTTCTTAAGAACATTTTCCAACCCTGGCTGTTATAATGGTCTGCGTTTTTCATGCCATATTCTCCAAAACCAACATATTTTCCAACTCTGGAGTCATACATGGTGTTAATCTTCTGGTTAAATACATTTTTAACAAAGAAGACCATGTCGGTGTTGTTGTTGCCATACTCGCAGTCATACATCATCTGGTATGTATAGCTACCTGTAACAGTAAGGAAACATGTCAGTCAGGGTTAGTTATTTGTAATTTTTCAGATTCAAATTGTACATACAATAACATAATGATGGGGTAATAAATTAAACGCAACAATAACATAAAATACTCAGCAAAATAATAATGTTCTCTCTCAAATTAATGTATCAATCACAGCCCAATATTCTGCAAAACATGTACTTTTAAAGAAGTACTTTAAGTAAATCTAGCTGGTAATACTTCTATACTTTTACTTAAGTAGGAATTTAAATTCAGGGCTTTTACTTGCAATTAAGTATTTTTACATTACAGTGTTGAGTATTTTCTTGACTATAGGATGTGAGTACGTATCTTGTTTTAAACTACTTTCAGGTGGTTTCTGTGACTAACTAAAGACATGTCACATACAAGATAAAATCAAACAAATACCTTCCAATAACTTTATAGCTCTATTGTGTTTGATGAGACAGACTGAGAAATGGTAATTTAATTCAAATGAGTGTGAGAATGTGTCATTTTATACGCAAATGTCCAGCCAAAAGTTGAAAAGGGAAGCAGAAAGTTCCCAGAATGAACTGTAACAAGTGAGCGGAAATACTCTAATAATAATATTTGTCATTCATCGCCTTATGTACACACACAAAAAAAGCACATTTACTGATTAAACTTTGCCAATGGTCACAGTCAGAGCAAAGTTATATGATGTCACCAGAGTAAAGTCCCAAAAAATCATGATAGCGTGTGCAGAACAACAACACTTTTTAAAATTACGTTAAATCATTTCCTCTGTCAGTCTTAACAAAAAACTAATAACATGAGTGTGAGCAAATTCATTTTACATTAGATTTGTTTGTATTGTATTGTAAGATATATCTGCTCTGTGCCACTCATGAAACAATTCCAGATAATATAATAGTATGCAGAAATACAAGACGATAATACATGAAGAAACAGTACCTGCTGGTGGAGTGCAGAGTAAAACAGCAGCGACTGCCATCGTACACAGAAAATAGATTCCCATCATCTTCATCAAACTGAGAACTAAAACATGAAGTTCATTTCTCACTGTATGCAGAAGCCCACAGACTCCATCATGCTCTTAAATCTGCTGCAGCTCAAAAACTGTACTTCCCCTGGATTAAATGTCACACACACACACACACACACACACACACACACACACACACACACACACACACACACACACACACACACACACACACACACACACACACACATTAATGCAAGCGCAGAGCTGAGGTGAACAGGTTTTTCAGGTGTATCATGTGTGTGGTTTTGTTATCATTCTTAAAATGATTTAAAAGAGTGAGACAACTCTTGCATCATAAAAAGTAAATGAGCAAAACAGAAATGTGGTCAGTCTAGTCTCACTCTTCCCTTAATGCTTTGCCCATTATTGTGCTTCTCAAAACTGCCTGTAAACTAATTAGCCACCCATTTGTTCTGTATACTCTATAATTTGTGCCCAATTGTCTTAATCTTACTTAACTGAGTCCACAGTATGAATTATTTTCTCACAGCTGCATATATACTGTTATTTCTAACTCAAAGCTGCAGTATTTTCAGTGTTTGGGATCTTAAATTCATCCCTCAGAGGCTCCACACACTTCCATATTAAAATGTGGCAGCTATCTCATCCATCACTGCGAAAATAATTAGATTCAGGCCCGCGCCAAATAAATCCGGCAGAGAAAAGAGGCAGTTTGGAGCATTGCCATTCTGTGCCAGTATTAAAACACAAGCGAGCAGACATGACAAACATCATTTACTGATCCTTTATGTCAGGCAGGAGCAGCAATCTGCCCAAAAGCTTAGTCGTTGCCATGATAATTGATGGTGACTCTGTGAAACGTGCCAGCGATCACACAGAGGCTGCTGTGATGAAGGGTTAATAAAACACAGGGAAGAATGTAATGGGATTGTCCTCTTTTATTTTAATGTGTTTTGCATGTACTTTGACATACTGTAGAAAATACCAGAACAGACATTTTCAACTTCCCTTAATGGTCTTTATTTGTACATGACAAACAAAATGACATACGAAGACATTACAGTGGTAGAATATGGCAAAATGTGGGTAAAGCATTATATGTTCTCATATATTAATATGTTTTATTGCAAAATGGAAGAAAAATGTGTCATTTGTTGATAATTTTTTGCAGGATAGTGTCCACTGATGCAGTTGTGTTGCACGAATGAAAAACGGAAGACGTAAAAAACATTGCAGGTGTTTCTTTTTTAAAAATGGCAAATCCATCTCAAAGACAATCCCACATCTGACATCTAAATGTAGGCATTGCTCTCGATGTTTGTTATGCTTGGCAGGACTTGTTGGCTTTCAGGATGAACCAGAGTCCTGTGACAACTCCAATCAGCCCCAGAGTCACGCCACAAACACACACCGCTGTCTCCACAACCTGCTGGTCTGTGTGTACGTCAACCTCTGTGGGGAAAAAAAACAGAAAAACAGATGGCGGTGGATGGAGTTTAAAACATGACACCAGTATTATCTTTGAAGCCAACATTTTGCACGAAAAATACGCTGTCTAATATCACTTGCTGACATTTAATATTCAACAAAGCTCTTACTAACTTACAATGTATCAGAAGTGAGCAGTTATTGCTGAATAAATGTTTAAAATAATTGATGGATCATAAATATTTGACATATGGATGATTGATTTGTTGATTTAAACTGCAAAACTGTAATTTTATTATGTTTTAAACCATAATTCATTCCTGCTTTGAGTTCAAATTGAATGGATAAAATATTCATCATCTTAGTTTAGCATGTTAAATATAAAGTACAGGTGAGGATGATGTCACTATTTCTTAATAGCCTTTGTTTTGGGGCATTTTGACCTTTATTGGACAGCAGCTGATAGTGAAATGACAGAGAGAGAACAAGGGCAGAGAGAGAAGCATTACATGCTACAAAGGCCCCCCGCTGGACCATTTGGCCACCAGGGCGCTCATATGTCATTAGTTTAGCAGATATTTGGTCATAAAGTATTGGACAAATTAAAATTTTAACCTCAAAAAACAGTCAGGGGATCAGCAGCAATTCCTCCTGAGGTAGACATGAATGAACCTCATAATCGCATTAGAGAAAAAGTCACTTAAGTCGTTTGGCTGCATCCTTTAGGAACTGTGGGTATCTGAAAAAATGTATGGCAATCCGTCCAATAGTTGTTGAGATATTTCAGTCAGGGTCAAAGTGGTGGACTGACTGACTGGCATAGCCGTCACACTGTTAGGTGGCCTTCATTTGTGCTCATCTATGTGTATCTTTACATATCAATCATCTGTATACCATATCAAATATTATGTTGAAGGAAATTAACAGTTATTGAATATGTGTGAGAATTTAAATATCATGCATTTTCCCTTTTCCACATATTATCTTTTCTTGTCTTGAAAACTCAAAATATCCTCTCTGCTACTTTTACCACTAAGCATCTCATAACTGGGACTCATCATGACACGACTTATTCACCCCAGATCCTGGTGAGAGGCTCCTGCAGGCTGATGTGGTCCACACTGCAGGAGTAGAAGTCGCCCTCCTCAGGAGTGAAGCTCAGGTAGGACGAGATGCGAAAGCTGAAGTCCTCGTTGGAGTAGTACTGGGTCTGACTGACCTCACTCTGGTCCACCAGCAGCCCGTTCTTGGTCCAGGTGATCTCAACTCTGGGAGGATGGAAGTAATTGACAAAGCAGATGAGGATGTTTGGGACTCCAGGCTCCATCTCCTGCCTTGGGTAGATCAAGGAGGTCGGACTAACTGTGATGTTTGACAGACACAGACATCTAAAGTTACATTCGCTCTGCAACAACAGACTCCAAACTTGTCCCATGAGACAAAGGCCTCAAATACAGTCCGAAGATGTTATTCTTCCTCACTAAACTCCGAAAAGCAGTTCTTTATGTGCACAGAAGCACAATTTTAGCTAGGTATCATTGTTTTATTGTTTTTAGATGCATTAAGTTGTACCTTAATTTGAAATAAAGGGACATCAGCAAGACTGTCCACATATTTTAGCCAAAAAATGTCTACATCCAGTAACTTTAAACCTTTTGCACAGTTTTACAAGCTGCCCCCAGAGCCAAAATTCATCCCAGGGAGTGGAAAAAAAAACTAGAGATGTGTTTACTTAAAGAACAGGTTCACAATTGTTCAAGTCTGTCTTAAAACAGTCAGGCATCCATATGGAAAGTAAAACAAGGTTTTGCTCCTGTTCAAAGCTTTTGTTTTGAGATCAAATGTATTTAAAATGTATATATGTACTTATTAAAATTATAAGACAATATAAGGCTTCAGTCATCATCTCAAATTAGTCATAATAAAGTGGATATCTTCCACAGTTATGGCCTTTTATAGTAAATAAAAAGGCATTTTTGTGTCGCAACAGACAAGTGTTTTCCTGTTCAGCTTCAGTGACAGAAGTGAAACAAAAAAGAGGGAATTCATCACTAAAAAGACAGTAACTATGAAAGATATCTGTACTTTATTTGACTAATTTGGACAGCTAAAGTGCTGAAGATAATTTTAGTCCGAATGTAAATGCAGACCTGCCGTAAATAAACATATACCAGTATCATTGAACATATTCTAATTAGAGGGAACTCACACATGTGGAGATACGTGATATACAGGGACAGACACCTTCATCTTTACTGACAATACAAGCATGTTTATTCACCCAGAGAGGTTAATTGAACCTGAAAGGAATTTCCCCGCTGTTACCTGTTCTTCCCTCACAAACACACAAACACACCAGAACACTCCTCTCATTAACTTGTGCTTAATAATCACAGCTTACTACCATTGCACTGTAATAGGTTCACTAACATTTGGTCCTATATATAATCTAGTGTGTGTAGTTTTAGTGTGATGGAGGCAGTAGTGTGAATCTAGGTGTTTACTGATTAATTGTGTTCTTGACATTTGACAACTTCTATCTGCAGACTTGAATCCTCAGGCAGAGATCTGATATGAAATGTTAAATATATAAATATGGACGTAAGGAAAGGTTTAGATTCTTATAGAAGATTGCAGTGAAAATGGTGAATGACAATAAGGAAGACAGAGATATTCAGTGTTTCGGCTATTGTTCAATCCCACCTCACCTATAACCTCTGGAGGATGATTTTCTCCCTTTATGGCACGTGGGATGTTGTACTTGCAGGTACCCAGAGACACATAAGTGTCTTGGGCCAATCCAGGATCAGGGGTCCACTGCTCTGCAAACTCGGGCAGACGCTGAACCGTCTGATAGGTGACAGGGTCAACAAAGAGGAGCTGGTCCCCATCGAATTCAATATCATACTGGCCGTCTGCTGGTACGTCCTTTTGACAGAAGGTCAAGAAGCGGAGCAAGTGTCCACCTGCAGTTTGTTTAAAAGTAAGAAAGACGTATTACATTGGCATTTTGGTGTTTGCACTGTGCAGTCAAGTAGGTTCAAGTAGTCTTTGTGAGCAAAGCTGGTGTCTAATGCTTAAGCTTCATGTGGACAGAGGTCTTAAAAACAATATCATCAGCTACGCTGGCAGGCATGATGATTTTTATTGTAAAAAGAAACATAGCTGAGTGGCAGTAAAACAGAGGAAATTTGGGACCTTTTAGACAGCAAAGAAAGAAAGGAAAAGTCTATTTTATACACTAGTTATAATATATAGCTGATTAAGCTAGTAATAAGTCTCTACAGATGACATTTGCCCACTTTTTCATACCTTTTTACATGCTTAACGTAGCAATTAACTTACTATCTTTACAAATCTGAAAACATTCAATCACGAACAATGCACTTTTACAAAAACCTACTTTGACAGCATTGAGGAAGACAGATAACCAGCAGCACTGCAATCAGGTTCATCTCCACCAAACAACACCCAAACTGAGCAGGTCTCGCTGCCTGTAGCTCTTCTCTCCCAAATATGAAACTACTAGATATTCTGAAAAAATAACTTCCTGACACCACAAACCAATCACTGGCTGTAATTCAATGACAACAATGTTTCCACCTTGAAAACATTGAAGGCACAGGTGAGTCAGATTTGAACATGGCTAACTGCTGCCACCTACTGGAGGAACGTGATCATTACAACCCTTTCCAGTAAAGAATGTGTTTTTCTGTGTTTTCTTCAGGTGGATTTATGAGCTTTTTTGTGCAGAGTTTGACTTTTAAAACCTCTTGTCACATTCCTCTTCTGAAGGGGGAACGTTTCTCTGTGCTCACAGAAAATATGAGTTTAAGGCGTGAAGCTACAAGCATTATTTGTGACACAATCGCGACAACTAAGGAGCAAATTGTGGTCCAGTATGAAACTTAACCCTTACATTGTCTTCATATTCGGTCATTTCACAGTAGCCTCTTATAATTAGTCTATATACATATATTCAATTCCTCAAATCAATCATGAATACCGAATCAGTCATTAATAAATTGATGATTAATCTTCAGAGAGCAGAGAGTGTATTTTTTAGATATCAATTTTAAGGATTTGTAAGTAATACAAAAAAAGTGTATTATTAGTTGAACAGAGTTGTTTGGAGATCTTTAAGCTGGACACATCTTGGTTATACTAATTGTGCAGCATATATTTTTTGTTTTTAAAGCTCTGAAATAACCTAATAATTGTAATATCATATTTCAGTTTATTTTAATCTAATATTTGAGTTAGTATTTTAATTCTAAAAGCAACAAAAAAGACCAAAAAAAGGGAATAAATTGTGCTCTATACTCTTAATTTTGTGTCATCTTTATAACAACCATTATTTTAATTAGCAGTTAGAACTGAATGATAAATAATTTCAGGAAACACTGGGGGAAAAATTGTTATATATTATCAGAGCATTTAAATGAAGCCTTTAAATAATTAGTTTTGTATGAATAAGTTAAACATTTATAGTTAAAACAATCTTTGATATAAAACAAAGAAAAACTGTAAATCTTCAAGAGCTGAAACCAGAAGACGTTTATCATATTTGCTTGATAAATGACCTAAATTATTAAAAATGATATATTATTAATATTATATAAACTATGTTGTTCGTTAATCACTTGATTTGAACTCTCCATAAAGTATTAAATCAACATGAAAGACGCCACACAGCCAGACAGAAATCCACTTCCTTTTACAGAAGAAACTATTTTTAATAAACAACGCTGTCAAATGAACAGTATGCATCTGAGAGGCAGCGATGCTCATGTGAACATTCTTCAGGAAAACAACTAAGACAGTTTAACTGGAATGAGAAATATTAGCATGTAAAAAAAAAAAAGAAAAAGATACAAGATAACTGAAAAAAAAAAAATAGAAGAGACCGAACAGCAGAAATACAATAATTTGTGCAACAGCAAATACAGTGTAAGTATATACAAGTGTATCGTCTTTCACTGAACATTTAACAACAGCTTCAACTATGAACTATGAGGACTCTCCCGTCTCTGTGTGGGGAATCTTGTAGCGTTTATTCAGTCAACGTCTTTTTCTTTTCTATTTCTTCTTCTTTTTTTTTATCCAGTAAGTGCCGAAAGATTTCTTTTAAAGAAACTGTCGCTGTGTGTTTTTCCAAGTGCTACAAAATGTCTTCAAGAAACAGTAATGCGATACTTTACATGTTCAAGACAAAGAAATGTGGAAATTTTGAGAGTTTGACCGTCACTATAAATCTGATCGTTTCAGCAGCCGGAGTTCAGCTCTTAAGAAATAGATACACACACACACACTTACTGTTTGATCTCAAGAGGAGACATTTCAAGAACAACATTGAAGCTGAGCTGTATGAACAGATGGGAAAATACTGAAGACAGTATTTTGTTTAAGTGTCATGTTAAGAAGATTGGAGTGTCTTCAAATGGCTGGTGGGCTTTTTTTTTTTTTTTTTAAAGGAGAAAGTGCATCAATAAAAACAATAACAACTGAATGAAACTGTTACTTAATTGCAAACGTTGTAATTACAGTATGTTAAGCAGTGTCTATACTGTACTATGAAACCCACCTTGTGTTCAAAAACCAAGAACGGCAGGTTGTAAAACTCGCTGTAAAACTGAGATTTTAACATTTTTGTAAACGTAACAGAGATGATCTACAACTCAAACTGTAACCAACGTCAAATTTGACCCGAATATGGCAGATACCATACAGTCATTCACTGCTCAATAGCTCCCCGACCTGTGAACATGAGAAGTAAATCCTGGGGCTTCTCAACAATAATAATAATATTAATAATAATAATAATAATCAGCTATTAACAACAATCTAGATCATTAAGGCTGAGTTTGAGTAGTGTGGGGTGAGGTGTGTAGGGGGGGAATAATCTAAAATAACCAGTTGTTAGAAAAACAAGGCTTGTGACCAAAAAGGTTGCTGGTTCAAATTCCAGTAACATCTGAGGAAATGTGGATGAAGAAAACAAATAAATAACACTCTCCATATTCCCTCGCCATAGAGGACACAGCATAAGGCCAGCCAAAGCAGATTAGGAGTAAGGGCCGCATCTTTTCACATCCTATTTTTTTTTTTTTTTTTTTTTAATAATTATTATTATTACTAGTCCACTTCCCTCTTTGGGGATCACCATAAAATTCTTCTTTATAAAAGAAACATACATTTGTACATGTATTTACAAAAGGGGAGGATGGAGAAACCAAAGGCATTTAGTGTTTGGGTTCTACGATTATCCACAGAGACATTTTTTCACATCCCTCAGTCCCACATTCAAAACATTTTTTTTGTAGTCAGCTTGGTGTGATTTTCGCTGCAATAATCTAATATCTCAGCCCACTACTGTTTTTTTCAGGGTGTGTTGTGTCCTGGGCCAGCCCAAGTCCCTGAGTTATTAGTGTTTTCTCTCTTAGTCAGCACTAAGGATCTCAACCAGAGTCTGAATCACTGGTGTCTGAGGACGAGGAGGAGGAGGAAGATGAGGAAGAGTCGGAGCTGGAGCTGCTGCCACTGAGGCGAGAGGGCTGGGCGTTGGTCTCTACGGCACTGGGCTTCTCCACTGTAGAGGGAAGAAATAAGAGTCAATTTATATTATTACAGACACACCAGGCAGAGATTAAAAAAAGAGAAAACCAATAATTAAGAAGAATTTTTACATTTAAAAAGCAACATTTAAGGTGTCGCATGTGACTCACCTTTAGGTTTCGCAGGTTTCTTGACGGAGTTGAGTTGCCCGCTGACATCTTGCAGCCTCTTCTCGAGCTCCCTCCTCTTCTCCAGAGTCAGCTCCTCTTTAGACTTGGGAACATCGCCTTTCTTTACAACTAAAAGTGAGAAATGACAACATGGAAGTTATGAAACAGAATACTGGTGTAAATGAGCTGCAGTCAGACATTTCTTTTGATAGTTATCTGCAGGTCTGATTCATTCCTGCATGTTTTTAGGTATCTCCACCACACCTGATTCTAATAATTAGCTCGTTATCAAGCAGCTGAAGCTCGTCAACAGGCTGGATAACGAGTTAATAATTAGAATCAGGTGTGTTAGAGTGGAGCGATACCTAAAACATACAGGGCAGTTGGAGACCACTGGAGTTGCAAAATTCCAGGAATTTTCAAAGTTGGAAACTATTCATGGGAATTAATGAAAATAAACTGGAAATTTACAAAATTACAGGGAACTAAAATGTACATCTTCCAGCATAATCTTGGTTAAAAACAACCATTTAATTCAAATACAGTCTTCCCTGTTCCTCAATCACATGTACATAGCACATTAGTCACTGCAGGGCCAAACCCCCTACATGCACTGTGCACTCCTCCATCACATGCACACATGATTTCTAGAAGGGAATAATGTTTATTTTACTCAACATTCATGTTTTTGTTGTTCAATGCAGGAATTGAGTAAAGTTGTAATCACAAATAAATCAGTCAAAATGGCTTAAAAAAAAAAAAAAATTGTATTAGATTGCATGCATGTCTGCTTATGACAAAACTAAATGTTTATATTCATGTTTGTATACAGTTGATACAGTTTGTATAAATTACCCCAAATTTCCAGGTAATTCCCATATATTCCCACAATTCCCATAGAAAGTTTCCAATTAGGAATATTTCCAAAATTCCCCAGTTTAAGTTTCTGGAAATTTACAGGAAATCTTCCGCCCCTTTGCAGCCCTACTGACCACTGGTTTAGAGTTCTCCATCTGACAGCTGATGAAACTGTTTTCAGGAGTTATTGAGTATTATTTGAGATGCAGTTAATGTTCTGGTCCTTTCTGTGGTCAGAGAATTAATGGACAAGGAGCTTTAATACCCTTTCAAAATGTATGTGGGACACTTATTGATCCAAACTCTTTAATGGTCCTCGAACACTTAAGTTTAACCACAAACCAAAGCTGCAGTTGAGGTTTTCTCCACACTGCCTGCTCGATAAATGATTCTCCTCTAAAGGGAAAATGAAACCATCGTCTGTAACTGCAGTGATTAGTTTTGTTGATCAGACACAATTTGAAGACGTCACCATGAGCACCAGAACAATATGTTTCATTTTTCTGGAGAAACAGGGCGGAGGTTTCTGGCACAACTTCATCTACTTCCAAGGAGAACTGAGAAGGGAAACAAGTCTGAAGAAAGTCAAAGCTTCAGCAACACTTGAAGTAAGAAGAATTATATTATCACACTAGCATGTTTTGGCTTGTGACCTTGAAGCAAGAATGCCAAATATTTGCTGCCTCCAGATCCTCCAATTAGATTTAAAGCTTTTCAGAGTCATTTGCAGCTCCAATCAAATTACTTTACTGACCTTGCTCAGTGAACGGCTTACGAGGCTTCTTTCTCAAACAGGTCATGACGTAGCGTTCCAGCTCTTTCAGCGTCGACGGTTTGAGCGTTTCGAAGTCAATCTCGATCTCCTCGGGGTTGGTGTCCCTCAGTGAAGGCTCCCTGGACTGGATGATGTGGACCACGCGACCAAGCTTCTCGCCCGGCAGCTTGTTGATGTCGAGACTCAGTTGACGCTTCTCATCATACGACATGGGCACAATCTCCTCCTCTTCCTCGGAGTCGTAGTGTGGCAGCATGGAAGGGGCCACCGGGGGGTAGAACGGCTTCTTTGCAGCTCTAAATAATTAAAAAAGGAAGATACCGTCAGGACAAAAAAAAGACATTAAGGGACATTATTGGGTATAAGCTTAAGGGGATTATGTTTTATTTCTCTAAAAGTAAGCACTTTATTTAAGAAGAACAATCAAAAGCTTTCTGTAATGCACTTTATTTTAAAATGCAATCCTTATTTGAAATGTATTTTATTCGTTTTTAAATCTTTTAAATTTTATTATTTATTTGAATCCCACAAGTTCAGTGTAAATACTAATAAATTAATTCTACTGTATTTATTTGACAGTCTACAATCTTCCCACTAGACACAGATGCTGATGTAACTACAATGCTACTTCAAGGTACTGAAAAATAACACGGACATTATGATGTTCTGGATCTTCACATGAAGAAATCTTCACAAATTAGACCTCAGTGAATTTTAATTGAATACCCCTGCTCTAGCTAATACTGATATTACTGAATTAAAACCTTTAAAATAGTGTGAAGAGGTAACAGAAGTACTAACTTGCTGTTCTTGTTGCTCTTCTTTCCCTGGCTTTTCTTGGGCTGGGATGCAGCCGCTCTGGCAGACTTGCTCTTCAGTATCTTGCCGGGCATCTTCCATTCTTCAGAGCCAGCTCTGCTTCTGCTAACTCGACTTCTCTTCTCCACCTTCTTCTTTTTTTTCTTCTCTTTTTTCTCCTTCTTCTCTTTCTTCTTCTTGGGCTTTATGATGGGTCCTTGGGAGAGGGCGGCCAGCTGTTCGTGCATGGCCCGGAGCTATGAAACATTTTTTAAAGATGATTACTGTGAAAACTTTTTTTTATTTCCACATGATTTAGATAAATAAATAGTACTGGAGATCTTACTTGTGTGCACACCTGGTCCTGTAACTCAGCCAAGCGATGCGCTCGCTCCTCCTCGCTGTCTGAGCTGGGGCTGCTCTCGCTCTCTTCAGTCTCACTGCTGGGCTCGCTCTCGGAGGTGGAGGAAGACGAGGACGAGGACGAGGAAGACGACGAGGACGAGGAAGTTGGGTGGCCGCTCATCGACATGGCCGTGTGATCCATGTGTGGCTCGTCTGGCATCTTGGCGAAACGAAACTCAAACACATCCTGGGATAAAGAAACGCAGATCAAAAGAGTGAGAAAAGTAACGAATGACTTTTATTTTAATTCTGCAGATGTGTCATCTTATCTGCTTAAATTCAAAAAAGTAGGATTAAACTTGTGAGCTTACCTGCAGCTTCCGTGCCATGCCAACAACATCATGGTCGGGAGGGTTGTACTTGTAGCAGTTGGAGAACATGAGCCTGACGTCGCTGGCAAACTGCTGAGCGTCCCTGTATTCACGACAGTCCATCTTCCTCTGATGAAGAGTTCACAAAGGAAAACATTAGCTCTACGACCTACTACACTCGTACATTTGGGTTTTTCTGGAAGCTTTTCCCAGTTTTATCCGTGTTTCATTTCTTATGTGACAATTTGCAATTTCCATATCAACATATTACAACATTCAAAATCTAAGACGAAATCTACAAAATATCATGCTATCAATATAATATTGATTTATTGCCCAGCCCTACTATAAAGTGGATATCTGACACATTTACAGTCTTTTTAGCATCAAATTCCCTCTTTGTGTTTCCCTGTTGAGCTGCAGTGGAAGTATAATAACAAAAAAAGGGGATTTTGGCACTAAAAAGACAGTAACTTTCAAAGATATCTACTTGATTTGACTATTTTGCTTCATATGAGCTTCAATTAAACTTTAATTTACAGTACCGATTTTCACCCTCAAAGTTTGCCTCCATGTTCTTCATCACAGTGTGAAGTCAGAAATTTGAAACTTCACTCATCCCTTTAATGTGCAATTAGTGGGAGCAGTAGTCTTTCCCTGAGCTCCAAGTATGAGATGTTACCTTGATGGTGCTGAGATCCATGGGACACTTGATAATATCATGATAGTCGTGCAGTCCCAGTGAACCTGCGTCCACGGGTGTGTAGAAAGGCCAGGCGTACGCAGCGTGTTTCTTTGACAACATGTCCTTCAGCAGCCCGCTGCAGTACCTCAGCTGTGGGCTCAGTTTGCCCTTCCTTGATGGCTGAGGTTGGACAGAATCCGGTAAGTCCTTCTTAGGAGGTTTGATGGGGCGTCCGCTGCCCACTCTGCGCCCAGTGCCGGACATCATTGGCTGGAGCAGGACAGGACCTCCAGGGCTTCTAACCAGTCCCATTCCAGGCGGAGTCTCTAAACTCATACCTCCCATGGACGAGATGCTGTGCATGGAGGAGTCGTGGACTTGGCCCCCGTGGCCTCCCTTGCCTAAGCCCACCATGTGCGTTGCTCCCGCCATGCCCACAGTCAAGCCCATGGTGGAGGGTGTGGTGGTGTCTGCCTTACGTTTCACACCTTTCTTCTACAAAGAGAAATAAAGAGGTTAAAAGCCACTACGATAGTCAATATGGCTCAATTCCAGTCATCATAATGCTAGAAAATCAACAAAATTTTCATACTAAATTATTTGCAAGTATAATCACTACATTCATGAATTGGGTGATGATTTGCACTTTATAAGCAGTCAAAATTGACACAAGAGGACAAAAGTTGCGTGACTGGAGCAGAGACATCACTATTTTACAATAAACAAACATACAAATCTGTATAACTTCTGCCTTTTGAGACACTTCACTGCTTCAGCATTCCTGTATTGTGCATCAAATGTCAATCTATATACAACCACTTTATAAATATCTAATTATCTTTACTAGTAATGTGTTATTAGCATGTACCTTGGTTGTGGGCTGCGTTGGGGGTATGCCCATGATGTTTGCTAGAGGCAGGCTTTTGGTCAGCACAGTCTGGGGAGAGTTGGCCAGCATCGACTCCCCGGTGTCTGAGGAAGAGGGAGAGTAAGCCGACTGCGACACTGCTGGCACCTGCTGAGCCCTCGACGCTGGAAAAAAAATAAGGTATAATTTTAGAGATATAACTCGGGATTACAGGTGATATAAGTTGGTGCAAAATAGTCTGAATGAAGCATATTGTCGGGGGAGACGTACAGATGCTGATATGACACTGAAAATGTGTCCAATTTGCATGTTTTGTGACAAGAACCTTCAGAAAGTCTCAGAAGATTTCAGGTGACAAAGTGTGCTGTCACTTCTACTCACAGTTAGATTTGGAGCCTCTTCCTCGGCTGTTTTTGTTTCGAGGAGCTGGAACAGGTAGCTCAATCTCGTCCTGGGGCATCTGGGCCACCTTCTGGAGAAAAATCTTCTCTAAGGGCTGGGCCATCAGCACGATGTCGTCTGTCGGCTAAGCAAGAAAATAACTTATTAACACATACTGTAAAGCCATAACAGTTGATTATAGCAGTTTAGAGCACTTATTTAACAACATCTGTGATGATTTAATGATTAATTTGTGTGCCAATAATAGAAATGTCAATACAATGTGATGATTTATAAAATACATGTATATACCATACGCTAGACACAAATTTACTAATATTTGCATCATGTGCTGGGGATTTATTATTATTAATTATGTATGAAATTAATAAAGAAAATAAAAATAGTTTAGTTGCTTTAGAGAACTACAACTTAGATATAAAAAGGCACTTTGTTAATACCTAATGAAAGCTGGAATTTGGTCATTTGGTCTCTTGACAACTTTACAGTTTTTGAAAACATCTTTTCCTTTATTTGGTGTGTCAACAATATTACATATAGTCATCTTAATTGCGTAATTACTTGTTTTTACACAGTGATCCATTTTTTCATTTATAAAATAACACACATAGAGCACAAGTACAATATGAACATGGGGTGTTTTCCATTGTAATAAAAGAAAATAAACCGTAATATGAAAACAACGGGGTGAAAGAAATAAAAGAAACTTAAACAAAAGAAGGGTGTTTTAGGGATATATACATTTTCCATTCCTTCCAAATGTCCTCAAATTTGGAAAATTAGCTGAAGCCTCATGGAGAAAGTGATTATTTTCATTACAAATATATTTCATAAATTATATTGTACCAGCCGTCTATAGATGGGATGTCTGGCTTAAGCCATTTCTTTGTGATTGCTTTTCTAGCAGCTACACTCAGATATTTTGTTTATACACTTACATTTGTTGAGTGTACACGCCCAAAAAGGGGTTCGTCCCAGTTAAATGTAACGTCTGCCCCAAATATAGTCACTAGTTCTGAATAAATCTTACACCAGAAAATATTCACTTTTGGACAGATCCAAGACAACCCGTCATTTTCATTTCCCCCGTCTTGCTTATACTGTTCACTGTTTGCAGGCCTGCACATGTTCTTGTATTATATTAGGAAAGCAGAGTATTACAGTCAAGTTTCTATTTGTAAAGTGTGAGATGAACATTTCTCTCATGGGAAACTGAGAAAAGGTTTAAAATTACACTCTCTTTCTCACAATGTGCTGAATATTCCTGAGTCTGCACCTGGGGGCCCGGATCAGGTTTTTTGTTAAGTCAGTTAAAACAACAAACTATATTAAAATTAGATGTTGAATCTAAATTTGGATATTTTTCCAACACTTCTTAGTAAGCGTGTCAGTTTTACAGCGTCAGACACTTCCTGTAGTTTGGGTGAAGCTTAAACCACAAAACACATATTTTCAACGTCAGCACTGTAGCTCTTCCCTGTGCTGTCGTCAACGCCTTGTGTTTAATATAAGAAGTGTTTTACCCCTGCTGTGAGTAACGATCCACCTGGTATTTAAACATAATAATGAGAGTAGTTTAATAATGAGTAAGAGAGAAACTTGAAAAAAAAAGGATGGATGAAGATCACATTTTTTACCTTTTAAACTTACCTTGTTGTAGATGTAGCAGTTGGTGAACATCGTGTTGAAGTCCTGTATGCATTCACTCGCACTGCGGTAGAAGTAGTTTTCCAGGCGCTTCTTGATGGTGCCCATGTCCATCGGTTGTTTGATGATTTTATGGTAATCCTAAAAAAAAAAAAAAAAAAGGGCAGAAAGAGAAGAGAGACAATAAGGTATTATTGGTCACACAAACCGTCTTCTTACTCTTTATTACATTCTAATTTATCCCCATCTTTCATATTGTAAAATAGTTTATGTAATATACTTTTCCTACTACTACTACTAAAATGTTGATCCTACAGTAACGTTTTGTTAGGAGTCACACATCTCATCTAACCCTCTATTCAGATCATCACTATTATTAACATCAGTAGTTTTCAAATATGTGTGTTTGAACCATTTTTTGTATTCATGTGTATGTGTTTGAATAATGTGTTTTAACTAACTAACTTAACTAAAACTAAACTAGAAGAGTGAGACACATGAAAGCTTTAAGAAAATGAGCCAAAAAACCCTTGTGGAGCAGGATGAACACTGTAAATAAAGGATAAATGAACGTCTAACAATAGCAGCATTTATTTACTTTATCATCTGAGCTTCCAGTACTTCCATGAGTTGTACAAACAGAACTACAACTCATAATGAAAGTGAAAATCTCTCTTAGCTCAAACATTTCACTGAAACCCACCGGTAAGTTCAGCCTGTAAGCGTCCACCGGCTCGTGAAACGGCCAGGCGAAGTGATGCCTCCACAGATACTTCATCACCGTCTTCTGGAGGTACTGCAGCTGATTGGTCATGCGGCTCGGTCGAGAGGGATCCTTCACCGGGGGCTGCGGCGGGGCGGGGGGACCCTGGGGCATGCTGTGCGGTAGAGAGGGGCTCTCGAAGTCTTCGTACAGCAGGGAAGGCTTGCGGATGCGTTTGCCCGAGCTGGAGTGTTGGTCCATCCCGCCACCGGACAACCCGACCAGAGAGCTAGAGAAAAGAGATGTGATAAAGGATTAATAAAAAAGAAAAGAATAGGGAACTCATTTTTTAGTGTGAGAATACAAAAATAAAGAAGCTCCACAGTAGGGTGATAAATCGATTTTATTGATTAATTCAAATTTGCAGTTAAGGACGATTTGTTTTTAATGAAAATCGGTTCTCTTTAATGTTCCTCTTGGGCTTCCGTAGTTCAGAGGATTCTGGATTTAAAATCAGTGACATCGAGCAGAAAGATGTCCTCTGTAAAACATCACAAATGAAAGTCTCCACGTCACGCAGCAACACAACAAATTTATATCAGCAGCTTAAACATCACAAAGAAAAATATGAATGCATCAAGGTGAAAAGCGCCAACTAACTAATAATAAAGAGACGACCAGCATGTGAACAAAACGAAACACAAACCGACTCCATAACGTACTGATGATGCCCCTGTACTCAATTAGCAAAGAGGGAGGAGCGTCAGGTTGCTATGACAACAGATAACCGTACTAACATTGTGAAAGGGGTGGAGCTTAATCAATGGACATAAACTTCACCTCGCTATTGGTAAGTTAGAGTCACAAAATCGTTAATAATTATACACTCATGATACCATTTAATTTATTATAACGCAATGCTTTCCACAATAATCGCAATATGACTTTTTCACCAAATTGTGCAGCCCTAGCTCACTCTCAGGAGCCCTAATGGAGAATCTGCAGCCTATACATGATTGATTAATTCCTGTTACCCTCATGATCAGTGAAGCTTTAGCTGTAACCCCCCCAAATCCCCCCACACCCCTCAGTTTACGTCCTCCAGTAAAACCAGGATACTATCAATAGGCTGCTACTTTTATCACAGTCATGGGAACCAACACAGCTTCATGTGTCGTCACCAGCTAAAGAAAAACAAACAATCATTTATAATGAGGCTGCGTATTATATATTATTATCACATTTACATCAATATAAATATTTAAAACTGTGGCGCATTTCTTTACTGTTAATCATGAGAAAATATTCAGGTTCAGCATCAACTCCTGTGTGTGGAAGTGGAAGTTAAACTGAGTATGTCTCACTTCGTGGTATTAAAATTAAAGCACTGACTCACAGCCTCCGTCTGTCTTTGACAGTCAACGTGCTCAATGAGACGTTTTATTTTGAAATGTGGAAGTTTGGAGACACTTTTTATTTTTTTAGAAATAATCCTTTTTTTTTCATTGCAATTAAAATATGCAAAAAAAATGTAAATAATGTTAAAAAATTGCAGTGTTGTTGAATTAGCACAATAATGCTATGCTATGTTTAATTGTCTTTGTTTCGGCCGTTTTTGCATCTTCCTGAACATCACTGTGTGTAAGTTCACTGAGAAACAAAAGATACCAGAGTCAAATTCCTTGTTTGCATAAAGCTGATTCTGATTATGAAAATATGCTTTAAAAATGTGAGCCTAACCAGCTCAGACACATCCAACTCTGAGCTTCCTGTGTTCAATTTATGTGCTCTAGTTTCCTCCCATAAGTATTAGGGAGCCCACTACTCTACAGTCAGTATGACAAATGAGTCAAATGCAATGTAAAGTTTAACCCAACAGGACAGTCATCTGACCCACTGACACACAAACTGTGGTAAAGCCTGTGAGCTGATTTTCTACATCTGTCAAAATCCCAGCAACACAAGGAGTAAAAAAAATAACACCACATGGCCCGACTGAAAACACACGGCTAGTTAAATAAACATTAAAAAGATCCACTTATTTAAACTTTTTACTTAACAAGATAAATTAAAATAATAGTAAATAATCTGAAATAACGGGTTGTTATTTTACTAGTAATACCCTGGATATTTTTATTAGATATTGATCAGTGTATTAAAGCTGACACACTGTATATATTTGTTTTAGTTTGCTTTTTTAATGGGTCTAATTAATCTGAATTTTCTAGTACACTTATGTCCAATAAATTACTAAATCAGGATGTGTTTAGCTACAACACTCTTTTGTTTTTAACTATTACTCAGTTCAACCGTGCAGTATATGTGTACATATATTTATTTTTCCACTTTAAAATCCATGCAATCACAATAAACACAGGTATTTTATAATTCACCAGCATTATTAGTCTTGTACATATTGTTACTTTTTTTTTAACCACTGTAATCTTTTTATCACGTGTTACTTATTATTTATTGTCCTTTATTCTTTCTATTGATGATCTCTCTTCTTATTTGCTACTTGCTGCTGCAGTAATGTAAATTTCCCCACTGAGGGACTAAAAAAAGTAATATTTCATTTTATCTAATCCTATAAACCAACAGTGGTCAGGATCATGATAGACAAAAGTTTTATCCGATCAACTGCCAAGTTTTTTTTTTTTTTTTTAAACGTACCTGCCTTTTTCCCCCAAACTGTGTCCAAGGATGAATTCTCAGGTTAGTTCGTCAGAGGCACACCTTGAAATTTTCTGATATTTAAAAAAAGAAGACCAAAAGACTAATTAATTAATGAAGACAATAATGGACAGATTAAACCAGAGGTGTCAAACTCATTTTAGTTCAGGGGCCACATACGACCCAAATTCATCTCAAGTGGGCACGACCAATAACACCGCTGCATAATAACCTATAAATAATATATATTATAACTTTACTATAATAAACCATCTATTTACTGTGAAAAATGAAGTGCAATTTCAACCATATTGTCTTTTTTTAGATTATTTTGCACAGAAGCTGCTGATTGATGTTTAATATCTGAATGTTTTAAATATAAGTACAATATGTATTCATCGTTTTTTCAATTGCAATTTTCATACTTTGCAAAAGTTATCCAGTGGGCGATATTAAACCCCTTGGATTTAACTATAATGAAAATAATCATTAGTTGCAGCCCTAGATCTGTTTCAGTGAATATTTGAGGCTTTTGGTGAAAAATGCAGGATATTATGTAACGTGTGAACACAACCGTGATCCTTCGGGGGGGGGGTAAAATAATCCAGTTGAATTTATTTGTCTAGGATCTAATCGTTTATTATTAGTGCAGCCTCATGCCTGTGACTGTTTTGACTGTTTCATCCTGCATTTAAAACAACTTCTGCTAATCAGCAACCGTCACCAGTGTTGGGGAGTAACTAGAAGTATTTAATCATAAAATAAATGGTATCTGTTACAGTTACTGAGAAAAAATGTGTAATTAAATTACAGTTCCTTATGAAAATGTTGATGATTATAAAAAGGGGGAAACATCTGAAGTCAGACCTTTAAGATTTTGCTCAGGAGGGTTTTATCCCTCATTTCTTAAATATTCAACATGTTACTGAATACATATATTGCTGTTTTTGAAATCAATATTTTTTTCATATTTTGTAAATAAATCATGACGTGAGCTAATTTGGAGCACACGGGGGCTTAAATGGTGTCACAGTACCAATTAAGCTCATGTCAGACTTTTGACTTTTTTCATAAAATATCTTTATTTTATATTCAATCTACATGAGAGATAAATCTTGCTTTATAAGAAATGATCTTCCTTATAAATCATGTCAGTCTCCATGAAAAACACCTCAACTTAGATTTTGGTGAGCTTACATACTGTTGTTTTTTACATTTTAGAACTGTAAAAACACCCAATACATGTCTGATAGCCGGACTTTTCCTAATGTGACCGGCAGTATACAAAAATGGAAATAAAAATCTTTTTGCAGCTGATACACATTTTTATGTATGCAATTATACATATAAAAGAAAGAAGAAAAAAAAGCATTAAAACATGTTGTATTCAGTATATTTTATAAAATGTTCTCCTAGACTATAAAATAGTGATTGTGAATGTGTTTTTTTCCCCCTTAAGATTAATCAAATATGAATGTGAATTAGTGTAGAGACTAATTATGAGTCGGAATATGAACAGTAAGTAAGGGTTCATAGGTACTTTTACCCTATAAACAGCTGAAAACATAAGTAAAGGGTAACTAGTAATCTGTATACCATGATTATCACTCACAATAAATACCTACAAAACCAGTTATATGTATTTAAATTCAAATGAAAAACTCTTTAAGGTTTACCCTCCAGCAGCAGCAGCAGCGTGGTTGAGACGCCCCGCCCTCAGTGTTTGTAAACACAGCCTCACAATGACAGACACAGAATGAGATTTATCTAACCCCCTCCTTCTTCCTCCTCCTCATCCTCCTCCAAATAATAAATACAAAAAGCAAAGCACACAGCATTTCTCTAACTGCGTAGCTTTGGATATAAAAGCTAAACGAATAACCTGTGTGTCGATTCCTGTCACATTGCCGCAGCGTATAAACACACCGACACACAGAAGCTAAGCTAACAGAGCTGCTACTGCAAGAATAATAATGACTACCAAGAATCTAACACTTCATTGCAAGCTGCTACTTCCTCCCTTAAAATAAAATACACTGTGTGCAGAAGCATAAACACACATACAGGATATTTATTACCAGTTATCAAGTGTGTGTGTGTGTGTGATGGTCACATGAGCTGACAGATTAGCGTTTAGCTCTCTATTTAACCATTTTCCAGGACATTTTCAGCTGCTACAGTATGACAGACAAGTTATCACGCCATACACTAATACTCTCTTATTTTCCATGACCATAAAATTGGTCAATCATTTTTCCAGGTTTTCCAGGACCCTGTGAATGACCCGACTGACAGACATTTGAGAGAGAGAGAGAGACAGAGAGTGTGTGTGTGTGGGTGTTATGTTGAAATCGGTTCCCCTGTTAAAATAATGCCTCCTCCCTCCTCTGGTTAGAAATATCATCATTCGCGTTTTGGAGATAAGGTTAGGTAATTGAGGGTTAATGTAATAGTATTTGGGTTGAGATTAAGCACCTCAAAAGACAATTTGATTATTGGTTATATGGGGAAAGTAGGAAGGAGGGGAACACATATTGTCAGGGGAACAGATTTCGACATAACACCTGGCAGAGGGAGCAGCAGCCAAGCTGAACCCTGCAGGTGTTTGGGTTTATCTGGTGACCGTGTTAACTGGGGACTTCCTCACATTACATTACGTTACGCGAGGTGAATGAGTCCTTTGAACACAATTTAACGTCCATTAATGATTAGATATTATTCATATGAATGTGTATTTTATAAGGAGAGAAAGTCACCAGTTAACACGGTCACCAGTGAAACTATAACACCTGGCAGGTTCAGCCCGGCTGCTGCTCTCTCTGCCAGGTGTTATGGTTTAACTGGTGACCGTATTATCTGGCGACTTTCTCTCCTCAAAGCCTTTGATTGTAGTTTAAGTCTTATAAAATACACATTCATATGATTTAATATCTAATCATGTATGCAAGTTAAATTGTGTTCAGAGGACTCATTCACCTCTCGTAACGTAATGTAATGTGAGAAAGTCACCAGTTAACACGGTCACCAGATAAACCATAACACCTGGCAGAGGGAGCAGCAGCCGGGTTCAACCCTGCCGGTGGGGCTGCAGCTGTCAATTGTACTTTCAGTGCCAGCTCTTCTGTAAAAGCAGGAGAAAAACGGCAAGAAAAGCTACAATTTAATTGACATTTAATAAATCGTGCATACACTAGCTGGCTAAATCCTCGCAAAACAAGCTAGCTCTTTATAACAGGCAGCTAACGGTATCAGTAACGTATTATATTTTAACATTACTTAGCTTAATTTGCACAAATCCGATTAAATCTTTAAAAAACAAAGCTATGCTGACATTACCTGTCGTGAGGCGGGTTGACAGCCGCTTCCATCGGGCTGTTATTTACAATCCAATTATTATTATTATTCCGCCGCTGTTGACGCTGTTTTGTGTTTTTAACGGTGTAACGCTACCGAGCGACTCCGCAATGAAATGGCGCCTAAACGCTTCCGCTTGACGCTATATAAACCCACACGTGGACGCGTCACGTATTTCCTGTGACGTTTTGTGTGATTCTGGACGTTGATTGGCTGCGACTACACGTCTGTCACACTACAAAAGGTACACGCCCATTAGCCCCGCCGACAGTACATCTTGTTCCCTTTGTATCCAGTTTAGTGTTTATATGTGACAATGTTTTAAGGCTGACTTTTTAATTGGATCTTTAAACATATTTCGAGAAGGACACTGCTTACAAAAAGCATGATTTGTTATTCATCAGTGCTGGGGAGTAAATATTTACGTGGCGTTACATGGCGTTATGTAATTTAATTATTTTAATATTTATGTTACTGAATACATATTGCTGTTTTTAATTCTTTGAAATCAATATATTTATAATAATTTATAAATAAATCGTGATTTGGCCTTAACTGGTGTCACAGTACCAATTATGTTCATACCAGACTTTTGACTTTTTTCATAAAATATCTTTATTTTATATTCCAAAATCTACATGAACTAATGAATACATTTTCAAATGGGAGATTTATTATGCTTTATAAGAAATGATCTCCCTTATAAATCATGTCAGTATCCATGACAAAACACCTGAACTTAAATTTTGGGGGGCTTAATGCGTACACTTACAGCTGAACACATTCATTAGAAAACTAGAAAAGTCATCAAAAAGTCATCAAATGTAATTGAAATAGTTACATTACTTATTACATTTTAAATAAGGTAACTAGTAATCTGTAACCTATTACATTTACAAAGTAACCTTCCCAACCCTGGTTATTCACATTCAACGACCCTAAATTCTCCAGCAATAAAGTATGTGTCATTAATTTGCTAATTTGCTATTTTAGCCTAATTCTACATTCATAAAATGAAATTATTGAAGAAATTACCATCCTATTCGACTTTTAAACAAACTGACCTAAACATTTATTTTCAAACCTTACTAAATCTAAAAATAATAATAATTAACAAAAACTATTAATTGTGCAAGCAATTTAAAATTTAATGTGAATAACTAAACCTCTTGTGTGTGTTCATATATGGTTTTATTTTATTTATTGTGATTGTATTGTTTTTACTCATTGCTCACATGGAAATGACATGACATTGTTTTTGTTTTGTTGTTGTTTTTTATGTTCTTTCTTATGACACAAGTCTGCCTTAAACCGATTCAAAATTGAGTTTATGGCTTTGAAGTATTCAAAATTGAATATCACCTTGAAAGATGGATGATCTACAGTCTAACAGTGTGACTATGAGTTTGTGTTATCTGCAGTTTCAGATGTAGGTTTTCTCACTCTTCAGAGGTGGTATATTTTCATGGACATCTAAAATCACGTAGAGTCATGGGCCACTATTACATACACTTACATTACACTTCTTTTAATGTGGGGGTCCCAAACAAACCCCCACACTCACTTTTACCATGTCGATAATCAGTAGGGAGACCAGGGATGGCTGTAACATTTTTGATATTTCTGTCTCTAGCTTGGAGCTCTTTTAAAATAGGGCGTTCAAAATTTGATGCAATCTAGTGACATGTGTCTGCTATTAAAATGATGTAACTGTTATTTCTGCAGCACAAACGGAAAATGCATGATTTAGTCTCAAACACAAGGAGTGAAATGTTACAACTAACCTCATAGTCTGGGTTAGTTGTAACGTACCTCTGGGTGAAATGTAATATTATTGAAGTAAGCTAAATAACAAAAACTTAAGGAAAACTTTTAATGCAACAGTGTGTGTGTGTGTGTGTGTGTGTGTGTGTGTGTGTGTGTGTGTGTGTGTGTGTGTGTGTGTGTGTGTGTGTGTGTGTGTGTGTGTGTGTGTGTGTGTGTGTGCTTTTCTTTCTCTTCCAGGACCTATAGGCATACTGAAATACTGAAATACAATTAAATATTTGCTTGTAGTAGGTTTTTTTTTTAAAAAATGCTAACAAACTAAACTAAATCTAACTAAAAATCTACTTCATGTGGCAACATCAACATGAGTCTCCTAACTAAATGAAAGAAAAAAACAAAATGTGGCTCAAAAATTAACTCACCAACTACAACATGAGTTTTTGACAAGCCCTCATTATGTCACAGCTGGCCTCGAGAGCCACAACTCAATGAGGGACACGAGACCAGGTTATAATGCCAAAAAGGTTAAAGCATTTTTTGACAAAAGACAAAACAAAAGATCGAACACAATAGCAGACACAGAATCACATGTAACATACGACTCAGGTCTGAAACAAATACAGCAGGCCTATATGACTGCAGTTCAATTTATCTGATTACTTTCAGTCTGGGTTTAAACTGTGTGCAGTAACAAACTCCAGGAATGTAATAGCTTTCTTAGATAAAGACAGATTCACACAGACCTTTTTAGTCCTGGTGGGTCTAATCAGATGTTGTTCTCCTCACTCACACTCTCATCTTGCTGGGTTGTCTCATGTCAAAAGGTCAGAGGTCAGGTTGAATTGACACAGAAAGTAAAAAGCTGCCCTGACAGAAGTCTGCTCTCTGAGAAACACAACTTTCACACTGATCATCTTAGCAGTGACATTGAGGAGGCAACTGTCTGTGAAGTCTGACTCATCCTCCTCTGAGAGCGTCTTTGTCACACCTTAAAGACCCTGATGTACATGAGCTATAGGACTGGGGCTTTGTGATCAGTGAACAGTTGACAGAAGATGTTAAGTGAGGTAGAGGAACTGTCAGGTTTGGTTGTGTGATGTTGTGGTTCTCCTCTGCCTGATGGGAAGTCTGTGTCACTTTCACTACAAATATTCCTGTTGAGGAGACAGAAAGGGAAAGTGAGGACCAGACAAACTGAGAGTGCAAAACTAAGGAGTTTGAAGATGCTGTATTATAAAAAAGGTGATGCATGATACTCCTACAAAAAAAGGAGTAATAACTGAATGAAGAAAACTTTCTCCAATTGCAATAAGGCATTTTTACCACCTTTAATAAGTTCTGCAAATGTTATCATTTTCAGATTAAAGATAAAGGTCATAAAATCTGTAAGTGAGGCTGAAAATATATTTTGTTATTCATATTTATGGATATTACAGCAAAGTTGTAAACCAACCAGAGACACAGGAGATCAGGCTGATGAGCAGAAGGATCCTGCAGATCATCTTCTCTCTGTGAGAGGAGACGGAGGAGAGGAGTCATGAACACATGAGGTCAAAGTTCAGTCATCGCAGATGTGAGAAGGAAAATCTACAGCATCAAATCTCGATTCTCATGTCAGAAACAATGTGGACTACACCCACAGGCGTGCTCATTTCAAATGGAAATGACTTTATCTCTGAATACATTTAGCATTTAAAAATCTTCAGTTTCTAAAATGCAGTCATGTATTTCTGTCACAAGATGGAGCCAAAAATCCCTTCAATTAAATCACTTTTCAACAGTGAAAGTTTTTTCATAGCAGCTGCAAATTCAAGTGAGAACAACAAATCTCTACAAATATGCAAATTACATCAAATATGACATGAGGCGTCACATTTGCTGCACAAGGAATATAATAAGTTTACTTTAAATATTTGACATGATAAAACAACGCCAACAACAATGAAATGACCATGATGTGGGTCGACAGAATAGGTTAGTGTGTATCAGAGAGAGCGATACATGAGTCATTAGATCAACTTCTGAATGGAGAGCTAAAATCAGATCAAATGTCTGAGATCTTTTCTGTCTTGCTCATATCTTCAAAACTCACATCTGAAGAAAAAATCCTCTCAATAAACAGTCGTGTTTTCTGCATGCTTACACCTATTTCTCTTCTTTAAACATGCATAGTTGAGTTGTGTTGTGATTTTTTTGCACTTTCATCATTACAGGGACAATATTAATTGCATCTGGATGTTACAATATAATGCAAAACATGACAGACGTACATAACATAAAACTGCTTAATGGGAACAGTATATGTGTATCAGATAAAAAATAATTAGAACGTGAAGTCAGAAAACAACTTTTCTCTGTACGGATACGGCACATCATCTTGTCTCTGTGGGAGGAAACAGAGACACATGGTAAGAAATGAATGCAAATATCAAGCAAAACAAAACTTTCTGAATACACATTGTAGTGTGTTTATTATTTATAGTTTATTATGCTATGGTTTTACTAGGCCAGCCCACTCAAGATCAAATTGGGCTGTATGTGGCCCCTGAACTAAAATTAGTTTGACACCCCTGCTCTTGATGTGATTATAAAATGAACCCATCATTTTTCTCATGCTTATATAGCCAGATCAAAGTATCAAAACCTAAAGGCACCACAATACAGGAAATGTCTCACCTGCATTTTCAAAGCTTCCAACACACAACAGATCTTGAGGACTCAGTTGCACCAAAAAATAAGAAGAAAAAAAATAAATTTAATATTCATAGTTATGATAAGGTGTTTATGATAATATGTCCAAATATGCACCAAATATATATGGATTATCTAAAAAAAAAAATTGTGTTTGTGCCCTCCAGTCCAGCAGGTGACAGTGTTGTTCTTTTGGCTCACTTCACATTTCACGCCTGTGGCTTTAAACAACACACAGAAGGCTCTAGTGAATAGTTCCTGTTTTTCTGATCATTGAACCGCAGGTGACATGAAACTCACTGGAAGCTGAAAGGTAAAACAAGCCTATTTATTCACAGATTTTCTCATATTTATTGACATTTGTATCTCTTAAAAGCTTCATTTTTTTAGTTTTACTTCATTTAAGTGTCTTAGTGGCATCATCTGATTGTGTGTGAGAGACAGAAATAGGCTGAAATATAGCTTTATGTTTTCCAGTGTGCATGCACTAGATTTGTGAAGTGTGAGTTAGGTAAGTAAAAAGCATCCTTTAAAATAGTGACCACCAGCAACATCTATCTATCTGTAAATGTTAGATTCACTTTTTTAGAAATGTGCTTTATATTTGATCATAAACTGTGGTGCTTCCTCTTCATTTTGCTTCAGCACTGAGTGGAGATGAAACAGGAGTACCAGGATCTTGTACTGCAGGCGTGTGGTGCCTCATCCCTGCATGTCGGTGTTAAGATCCAGACACTGTGGAGCGGTTATGGAGAGATACTGAGGCTGCACCTGGAGGGCTGCGACCGGCCCTCTGTGGTCGTCAAACATGTCAAGTTTCCAGAAGACGCAGAGCATCCCGGGGGCTGGAACACAGACCGCTCTCACAGACGCAAAGTAAGATCCTATCATGTGGAGACACACTGGTACCAGAACTACTCCACCAATCAGAGCTGTCGCATCCCAGCATGCCTGACCGCCTTTTCCCATGGAGACGAGATGCTGATTGTGCTGGAGGACCTGGATGTGGCCGGTTTTGACCAGAGAAGGTAGTAATATGGGGGTAATAAGCGGTTTTGGAAAATCTTTGTCCTCAAATTTACATTAAAAAGTACAAAACAAACTCAAAACAAACTAAAAAAGATCAGTAAGTAGCCATATGCAGATGTGGATTTAAGCATCCTAAAAATAATCTGAGGATATGTCACAGTACTCACACTTGTTGCAGTATTTACAAGCATTAAAGTGTCTACTTGTGAAATGTAATTCCAGTTAATACAACAGTCATCTTGAGGTTTGTCAGAGCACGCTAGGATGCGCCTGGTTAACTGAGTAAATACGAGGCTCAACTGAGCTCAGATGGTTTGTTGGTTTTACTTTCAGTTTCACTTAAAGAGCAAAACAGGAGGATCCATCATCCAGAATTATAGTTTAATTTGAATGAGTTATCTACATGAGATGATTTTAAATGATTTTTAAGCAAGGAATTCATTTCTCAAAATCGTTAATAAAACAATATGATAATTAATATTTATGTGTCAGATATGGGATATTTATACATCCCAGATCTATGTATGATATATTTGTTATGAGTCTCATCAAGATTAATACATTTTCAATATTAAGATATTGAATATTATATAATAATAATGATCTAATAATAATAATATTCATACTGAATCCAACATTTGAACCTCATAAACTTGAACTTATACGTGCTTGTCGGTCATAAAACCAGCTTGTAAAGATTTTACCACTAACAACAGAACTAGTGATGCTCTGCAGTTCTTCAATGTCAAGACTTTTCCAGGTGTTTGATTGTTTTTTAACAAAAGCTTTATTAACAAACTAACATATAAAAACTCAGACATCACAGATTGAAAACAAATAAATAAAAAACAAACACATTATGGTGATGATGAATAAATGTAAAAAACAACCTTTTTTTACTCATAATTGATTTCAGTGTATCTTTGTAATGAGATATAAAAACCTTAATATGTGTAAAATTTGCTAACTACATTAATAACTAAATTAATCATATCTTTTAGAGAGGAATTACAATCAATATAAGCAACAATGTCTATATTTCTTCATTGTATGTTTTTTATTTGCAGGACCAGTGTGAGGAACAGAGAGATTAAAGCTTGTCTCAGTTGGCTTGCCCACTTTCATGCTCTCTTCGTGGGCGTGGCACCAGAGGGTCTGTGGCCCGTCGGTACCTACTGGCACCTGGAGACCCGGCCGGACGAGCTGGAGGTCATGGATGATGCCGAGCTCAAAGCAGCTGCCGGCGACATCGACAAAATACTCAACGAATGCCACTTCAAGACCATCGTTCACGGAGACGCCAAGTTAGCCAACTTCTGTTTTTCCCCAAACGGACAGGAAGTTGCAGCTGTAGACTTTCAGTATGTTGGTGGGGGCTGCGGGATGAAAGATATCGTGTATTTTTTAGGAAGCTGCATGGAAGAGAAGGAGTGTGAAAAGAGGGTACCAGACTTACTGGACTATTATTTCTCCGAGCTGAAGCTCTCTGTGAAAAAAGATGTGGACTTTGCCGCCCTTGAGAAGGAGTGGAGGGAGATGTTCGCCTTTGCCTGGACGGACTTCCATCGTTTTCTGCTGGGATGGATGCCCGGACACTGGAAGATCAACCGCTACAGTAAACAGTTGACCAAGGAGGTTCTGGGAAAACTGCAGCTTTAATCAGCACCAAAAAAACTCTAATTTTAACTCTGCAGACAACCAGAGAGCCGAGTGTGTGACTTGAAGGCGACCAGTTTGAACGTATCATAGATAGAAAAATGAAACATGCAGTCAAATCCTTTACTCAGCTGTTTGCAGTGACACATGCTTATCAAACCATTTCTGGATGAATAAAGGTTTTTGAAAAATGCTTGGGCTATTTTTCTTCTATAATTCAGCCCTTGAGATCTTAACGGACACTTAGCATCTTCTTAAACCACAGGACTACAAAGACATAATACTTACTAATTGCAAAACATAACTCTATGGCTTATATGTTTAATAATGTGCAGCAAGACTGCAATGTATTCAAATGAGCTAAAACTGTTTCTAAACAGCTTCATTTGAAGAGAGAATGAGGTTGATATGAGGAGCATCAATTTCATTCTTTCTTTAGTAGTATACTAATTGAATATAACTTCCATGAATCTGGTGTCGTGCATGTCAAAATATCATTATTATATTTCTTTTTTCTTTAACCAGAAAGTCCCTTGAGATAAAAATCATTTTTTAAAGTAGCCCTGCCCAAGACATCACTATTAAAAGGTTATAATAGTTATAGGATACAGCATGTTTAAAACTGTCAAGAAATAATCAAGGGTTAGGGTTAAAAACAGAATAGAAACATTATACAAAATACAGTTTAAGAATAGCTGTTTATTTATTTTTCTATTAAAAAGATTATGATTATTAAGTTGTAGTGTTCTGAGCAAATATATCTTTATTCTGAGAGACTATATCTGCCTCGTTTTGCATTTTTAACAAACGTGATATGGTTGATTTAAAAAATATATTATTTAAGATTTTTATATCAAACAATGTAAAATTATGCTTTTCTGGAAATTATAAGGTTTAGTATAGTTGCACTGAATAATTTAGGTGATACATGTGGGTTAGGGTTAGGGTTACATAGGGTCATTGATCAAAAACATTGCTAAATTTGGTTGAATTATAAAAGATAGCAGTGACACTAAATGAAGACCCTTTACATCATATTTGGTGACAAATCAGATTCTGTGATCTACAGTGTTAGAAGTAATAGTAGCCTATCACAATGTCAAAATACTTCATTACAAGTAAAAATCCTGCATTTAAAATCCTATTTAACACTTAAAGTATAGTAAGAAATATTA
The DNA here is from genome assembly GCF_963691925.1 of Scomber scombrus. Lineage (NCBI taxonomy): Eukaryota > Metazoa > Chordata > Actinopteri > Scombriformes > Scombridae > Scomber > Scomber scombrus. The sequence goes on along the minus strand of NC_084976.1, from coordinate 22,245,154 downwards.
TCGGCTAGATTTACTTAAAATACTAAAAGTAGTATAAGTAGTAAAAGTACTAATATTGAGGATAATTAGGGTTAGGGTGCACTGACTGATCACTATTAATGATGTACTTTTACGTTTTTAATATATAAAATTTTACTTAAGTGAGAAGAGGAAGAGAGGAGAGCTAGAAGCTCTCATGGACAATCCCTCCCACCCTCTCTATATGCCGAGCTGAGGCAACTCAGACTCATCCAGCCGTGTGCCTCAAAGCGCTTGGGGGCTCCTTCATACCATAATCAGCAATCGGATTGCACAACACCACAGATCCCAGTACCTCCCACTCCCACTAAAAAAGACTGATCCTGTCCTTACAATGTTAATCCCAGGAACATTGCACACATTTATTTAATCTCAGAAATGTTTGCATATTGCACAGATTTAATTACACAAAGGTCCAGTTTACTATATATTTTATTTTATTTCATCACTTCCACCCTTACACTGCTACCTTTTCCCCCTGTACTGCTGTGTCAATTTGAATTTCTCTCAAGAGGGATCAATAAAGACCTTTTCTCTTCTCTCAGGGACGATTGTTGTTGATTATCTTATCTTATCTAATCTTTTTTTGTGATTAAGTGTTCATTATTTATATATTTGTCATTTACAGGAGGGGAATCAACTCATAATAATCGCCTATAGGCATACAGCAATGGGGGAGAATCAGTCCCCCTCCCATAACCCCCAGTTTCCCTTCTATCAACCCTCTAGCTCCTGGCAAAGTAAGCCAAGGCAGTATGCAGAATTGGAAAAAAATAAATAAACAAAAAATAAATAAATAAAAATGTAGGGTCTAAATTGCCCCAGTGTTGTCTTCTCTTCTCCTTTCTTCTCCTCTCTTATCTTATCTTAATTTATATGAGTACTTCTTCCAACACTGCAGGTCACACAATCTGATGGGTCACCAAATACTATGTAACACCTGTGGCTCTTATTTCCTGAGACGAGCCAAATGATCCAGCTCACCTAAAACACCTATAATATGTTCCCCCTTCACTCAAAAAAGAGCCTGGATATGTCCCCTCTTCTCTCACTCAGATGTGTCTCTCTCCTCTCTGCTATTATTTTCTCTTCTTTTCTCACTTTTCCTCTTTGTCTGATCAGCTGTTGTGTGAAGGACGGTCGTGACGTCACTTCCGCTCTCTCACACCCCGACATTTCAACAACAAGACAGGAGAGCTGAGCTTTGGGACGAAGAGGCGACGACAGCAGACAGCAGACACCAGACAGCAGGTACTATAAAAAAGACAATAACATATCTGAAGCGATCACGTGGTTACTATTTAACACGGATAAACTGGTTATAGTCGCTGTCTGCCAAGTTTAACCCGAGTTTATATCGATGCTAACGTTAGCCAACAATGCTAACTGGGCTTTATTATGACAAGGGTCAAAATAAAAGCTGCTTCGTTTTTCTGTGTGACTGACTTATCTTTCCTTCTTAATGGTTTCCAGTGAACTGTTTTGACAGTAGGGTGGAACAGGGTAATGTGGGACACTTTTGAAATTCTGACTTGTTCAACATATTTAAATATGAATCAAACACATTATATCAACACCTAATCATTATGAAATCCCTGAGATGTTTCCTTGTTTAATCAGTTAAGGCAGTTTTTAGATATTGTACTGAAAAGGAAAATGGTACATATATTAATCAGGGTTCCCACGCGTCCTGGAAAACCTGGAAAAGTTATGAAATTAGAAAAACTGTTTTCTAGGCCTGGAAATGGTTTGAAGTTAGGTAAATGTTTTGGAAAGGTTTTGAATTAGGGATGACCTGCTCTGATATCAAAGATAACAGATATAAGACATGCTGCATGAACTTGGACCCCCCCCCCCCCCCCCAAGTTACTTAATTTAAACTACTTAAATTAAGTAAAGTATGGAAACGTTTTTAAAATTCAATGGTAAAAATGCCTGGGAACCCTGCTGGAAAACCTGGAAAATGATTGACCAATTTTGCAGTCATGGAAAACACATCGGAAAAGAGAGAAAAAGTAAAATTTTCGGAAGATTATTTCTCCTCCCTTTGCTTCTATGCCTTTAGAGGAAATGCAAACGGTTTAGAAGATTTGCGCATGCATATAATCTGTTCTTACTCTGCCTTCAATGGGAAATATTAAGGCACAACTCTGCTTGGCTTCTATCTAGATAAAACATCTTCATGTTGCTCTCAGAGTGAAACCAGAATGATAAATTTGACTTAAAAATGGACTGCGATCCCACCACCATAGTCTCTCAAAATTATGTGGGAAACACTGATTAGTGTAGGTGTGATCAGTTGTCTGTCGTAATGTAGCATCTGAATATGTCCTGGAAAAGTCCTGGGAAATTACTTCAAGAAAAACCCTGTTTTTCTGGTTTCAGAATTTGTAGGTTTGATTTATACAAAGCAGCCATATCTGCCAAAACTTTCTGATTCTGAACTTTCTGCCTGTAGGTTTTTGTCTTGTGGTTTCTCATCTGAAAGTTTAACAAACTAGGATCCTGTATGTTCACATGTGTAATGTTACACAATATAACTAGCACAGTTTGCATAATACTAGTTATCTTTAAAATAACTGAATAGAAAAAGTTGATTGATTGATTGAAATCAGAAATTCTCATTCAAATAGCTTTAGTAGCTACTGATGTATGTAGGGTCGGAGCACGTCACCAGCCAAAATACAAATGTAAATCATTTATTAGTTCTTTTGGGGGTTGTAATTACCACTAAACCTTACAACAGACTACTAACAGGCTACAACATATACTAAAAGTCTTGACTGCTTGGTGGTTGAGTCGGCCGGTTCCTCTTCAGTGTACTGAGCTCAGCTTTGGTTTCAGTTCATGTTGGTAGATAAATGCAAACATTCATTTTCTTAAAGTTCCTGTGACTGTGACAAGAATGTAGTTTACTAGAGTCTCCAGCTATGATCAGATTTATAGAGAGGCGTAGATTTAAGTTCATGGTCATTTTGGAGGCTTTTATTAGTGATGCTATATAGAGTATGTTTCTTAATCTGAACATGGTGAACCAGCATTTAGCCCCAAATGTGAATATTATTACATCCAGTTTCTTCTTTTCATGTGCTTATTATGATTGAGTTCTTTTAAAACATTTTAAATTTGAATCTTTCATTTGGACTGTGTACTGTATGTTCTTTTAATCATTTTAATGCAAAATCATTATTTTATGCTGCACTCTCATCATATTTTATGCTCTTTTTCGTCTAGCTTTTTATTTTTCTTTACTGTTTTCTTTTTATTATAATGGGGTTTCCTGGTTTTAACTGTATGTTTTAATGTTTACCAATTTTTACTGTTTAATATTTTGTTTAAAAAAAAAATGTAATACACTATATAAATAACAAAATATTACAACTACATATGTTATAATGTGATTATTACATTTGGTAGATACAACTTTAAAGCTTCTGCATTTTATGGAAAACTTGACTTCCTTCTGTGGAAAAGAAACTGAAACGTTTCCTCTTATTTTCACCAGTAATCCACCAGAAGTGTCACCACAGAAGAATTTCCATCAGTATAATTGGACCCATGTTGTAGAGAAGGAACCACATCCTCCCATCAACCTCCAGCAGCAGGGATTATTTCAGGTGTTTTATTTAATTTAATCTGAGTGCAGAATGGAGAGGTTTTGAGGAAGACTTCCTCAGGTGAGTCCTGAGTTGCGACACTAAGTTCTTCAGAGACCACCCTTGGTTAGTAATATGAGCCATGGACTCTGGGGCAGTTGATAGTCCTGTTACCCTGGTCATCAAGGCCCCCAACCAGAAGTATGAAGACCAGACCATTAACTGCTTCCTCAACTGGACCGTGGAGAGGCTGAAGACTCACATCTCCAACGTTTACCCCAGCAAGCCGGTAAGTGGACCTAAAATCGCTCCCTAAAAGGTTCGAACGATCGTTACAACAGACAAATATTTATTCATAGCTTCATTTTTCTTCTTTTGTTTTGATGTTTTAAAAGTTTGTTTTACTTTATTTTATTATTATCATTATTATTATTATTATTATTATTATTATTATTATTATTATCATTCTGTAAGTTTTATATTTTTATCTGTTTTATCTATCTCCATTTCTTTTGTCTTTTTAATTTTTTTAAAGCTAGTTTTAGTCTGACTTTTTCTGAACTTTATCTCTTATTTTATTTTACTTTTGTTTTGTCATTTTAATCTTTTAAAACCTTGTTTTTTTAAATACATTTTCTCTTATTTATTTTATTTTAAAGTTAAATCCTACTTTTTTATCCCCCATTTTTATTTTCTCTCGCTTGTCTGTGTCACAATTTTTTCTTTGTAATTTATTTTTTTTGTTTTTGTTCCTTCATCTTTTTTTATTCCTTTTCTTTATCTTGTCCTCTTTGCACTTCGGATGTTCAACAAATATGTTCAGTATTGTCCTTTTTACACTAAGACTTATTAAATTATGATTGAAGTTGCGAGTCAAAGGTTAACTGTTTGTGATTTTAGGTGAATTCATGATTGATGGAAATCTGTCTTTACAATCTGAACAAAGAAAAAACAAAAAAACTTAACTTAGCTGACTGAAAAACACTTCCTTTTCCAAGTTATCTGTTTTTACTTTGTCATAATGAAGAAAACTGGCCATAGATTTATAAACAAAAAACAAAAAAATTCATCTCAGCTGACTAAGAAACACTTCCTTTTCCAAGTTATCTGTTTTTAGTTTGTCATGTTTAAAAAAAGCCGGCCATAGATTTTAAAAAAAGCCCACTGAGCGATGCTGTGTAACTACAGTATGGCAACAAGCAAAATGTGCTTCAAATGGGGGTCATGTCTGTGGACTGAAATTACACCTTTCCCATTCAGGAGTATCTTTCTAGTTTAAGAATAAACTTTATACTCAAACATATATCTGCACAAAAAATATATATCATTTTATAGAAAAGCAAACATGGCACTCATAAATAAAACATTTCTTTGTACGGTAATCGAGAATGAGGTCAGCTTGTGTTATTTCTATGCTTCTGTTGTCAGTCTTGTCTCATAAATATGACATGAAGAGGCTCCTCTGCCTCGTGAAGCATAGAAAACAAATATGATTGTACACACTTGGTTTGCTTTCAGTAAAAAATTGTCTTAATCTAATCCAAAGGTGCCTAATTGCTTTACACACATTAAGGATTTGACATCTTGTGCTCATCATATTCAACCCAACGACAAGTTTTAAATCTTCTCACAACTTTAAACAAAAGAACAAAAATAGAGAGGTTGAAACAGCAGTGTTTACTGTAAACATACAGTATTAATAGATGTGGTTCATTTATCACTCTGTACCTAAGTCTCACTACAAGGTCCTCTTTTATACTTTTCATCATATAGTATAATCTTTATTAGCCAGTGGAGTCTGTAAAAGTTGTAAAATAGTTTTCATGGCACAAATATCAGAGAGCTTCTAATCCAGGTAGAAGCTTAAAAGTTGAGGTTTTAAAGTTCATTCTTGACTTTGGAAACATTTGAAGCGTTTGTATATGTTTGGGGATTAATTTTAGCTCCAGAGGCCCTTTGCAGTATCATTTCCACCCACTGCTGCAAGTTTATGTCTGAGGAAAAGCTGCACGACATCAGGTCAAATTTGAGATGTTAGAAATAAAGACAACATGTTTTTTTACACATTATTTATATAACAAAGACATCCTTATCTAGTTACACTGCAAAGACAAGGCTGTTAGATGTTAGAGTAGGAGTCAGTGACCTAAATAAGGAATGAAAACACATTTTCAGTGTCTCATATTGTCTCTACACTGATTATAACTGGTGTTTGTGTCGTAGCTGTCCAAAGACCAGCGGCTGGTTTACTCAGGGAGGCTCCTTCAAGACCACCTGCAGCTCAGAGATGTGCTTAGAAAGGTAAGAAAGACTGACCGAAGGGCTGTTTGTTGGGTTTTGTGTGTGTAATATTTCACATTAATAGATTTTAGTTTGGCAGTCACCATCCAAAAAATCTTTTTAAATGTCTGTATTCAGTTTTTGTGTGTTTCAGAGGCACATGTACAGTTAGTTTGTGAATTGTTTGGTGTTTTGAAGTCAGTTCCTGATGCTCAGTGCTGTTTTCAGCCCCCCAGTCTGTGTGGAAAACTGCATGTATGAAAGATGTTGTCTGTCCATTAAATCATCTAGAGTTTCCCCATGGTGATAACACTGAGGTGGCAAAACTTAGCTGCATAAATACACATTCCTTTTTAGATTATTTCAGGTGTTTAAGTTCCAGTTATCATTAATTTGGCTAAAAAACATGAAGAACTTAACTCAAACAAGTAAAATGTATAATGCACACAATAATTCACATAATGTTTAAACTAGATTATTTGCATTTGATGGATCTAAAGGTACATTTCAATTAAATCAAATTCAAATAATCAGCCTTTTTTCACTTATTGTTGCTTCATGCACATCCAAGAGCCCAGCAAAAAAATATTGTCGCAATTGTGTAACAACGTGTCAGAAAAGATAAGAACTGATTTACATATAACTGATTAAATCCTCACATAATGAGTGTTACACAGTATGTTTGACATGTTTGAATAAAACAGGAGTAATGAAGACACAGCAAGGCAAGGCAGCTTTATTTATATATAGCACATTTCATACACAAGGGCAATTCGATGTGCTTTACATAAAAAGAAAATATCAGGGGATGATTAAACCGTAAAAATGGGAAACATGAAAACAGACAATAGAAAAAGAGAAAGAAAACAAAAAGCTAGACTAAAATAGAGCATAAAAATAAGCAGTAAGTTCAAGTCTCTTCTTGTACAGACAGGCTTCTCCTGCCCTCCAGTTATAACCGACAATTATTTATTTATTAATTGTATTTACTATGTACTGACTGAGTGATTTTTATTTCTTGTTGTTTGTTGGTTTGCCTTAAATTATCTTATCTTCCTCTTTACAAAATAAAGACATAAAGACATGTACAGCCATAATAAAACTAGAGAAATACTGGTCCGACGTGTGTGTGTGTGTGTGTGTGTGTGTGTGTGTGTGTGTGTGTGTGTGTGTGTGTGTGTGTGTGTGTGTGTGTGTGTGTGTGTGTGCGCGCGCTGTGGGGGAACTGAAACAGGCTGCCTGGGGGGAACAATAGCTGATCTGATGTGTTTTTCAAACACAGGGTGAGTATTGTGTGACTGAGTTCTGGTCATTTCCATACTAATCCTCTTTCTCTTTCCCTTTCTCTCCCTTTCTCTCTCTCTCTCTCTCTCTCTCTCTGTTTCTTGCTTTGTCTCTCCCTCTCCTTTGTTACTGCCTTATCTTCCTCCTCCTCCTCCTTCTCCTTTCGGCTCGTGTCCTGACCTTGTCGACCTGCAGCAGGATGAATACCACATGATGCATTTAGTGTGTACCTCTCACAGTCCCCCCGGCTCGCCTATGTCCCGGAGCCCCTCCATGGCCAACACTGCAGCTTCTGACTCCAGCGTGAGTAGACCGACACACACACACCCACACACACTGACCTGACACGACCTGCTCCTGTAAGGGCCTCACACAGTCACAGTGTACGACAGCTCACAGTCATCCCCCCTCCTTTCTCTGTGTGTTCGTGAAGTGGAGTCTTACAGGTTGAAACGTTTTCAGCCTGAGTTTTGCACCACCGACACCAAATCCATGTTTATTTGCTTGCTTTTAGGAAATCCTCTGTTTTCCTTGTGTTGATTCTTTAAGTATTTACTAAGCTCAACTTCTGATTGGTGTTCATGTTTCGTCACAGAGTTCAGACAGTGCAGGCTCAGCGTCTCCTGCCGCCACACCAAATCAGGACAACCAGCCAGGCTCTTCCTCCTCCTCATCTTCTTCTGTGCCAGGAAGTTATGATGGGTTGAGGTATCGTAGCGGCTTCCCCCAGTACAACCCTCAGAGCCCCCCCGGAGTCCCTCAGTGGTAAGCAAATGTCTGACAACAAGACCCAGGTCATAATTTAAGATAAGAAAAGACAATTGTTTATTATTAGTCTCACAATGGAGAAATTTACAGCAGTTTAAGATCTGTGCTCTGTGCTCATCACATCTAAAAAGCAACAAGTTAACATTTTAAAATAAATACTTCAAAGAGAAATACAGAACTTTTTTTTTCATTTTTACTGATAATCAAGAGTGGAAACTGATAGATTATTTATAACTAACGTGACATTTCTTCCACAGGCCAGACGGAGCCCAGGTCCCTTTACAAGGCGGCCTCCCGGCCAACATGCCCCCCCACCCCATGTACATGCCCATGCAGATGCTGTGGTGGCAGCAGATGTATGCGCGCCACTACTACATGCAATAGTAAGTTAAAGAAGTGTGTTTGTACTCATCTGGATTCATACATTTTCCTCAGGATTCATCAGGAAGATATCAAGGACTTACCAAGACAGAATATATATGTGAAAATGTGAATGATGAGCTGTTCATTTTAAGTTTCAGTTCTTTCATTTAATTAACTATAAAGCTTATTTTCTTGCTCTCTTTGAACTTTAATGACATTGATCGTATATAAACATGGACGACGCATCTCCACTTCTACCGCAATGCAAAAGTGAAGCCAAAATATCTTCTTTCCAAGAGCGAGCACCTCGCTTATTTGACTTCATTTTGAGGTTTGAGAGCGGTTGTCATAGCTGTCAATCATGATGTCACACCCCCTTATTTACATCATCAAACAACTAATTAATAAATACCTCATCAGAAAAATGAGCAGTTGAACAAACATCAGTGTGATAAGAATGACCTAAAATGGCAGAAACCATCTTTAGGTTCATGGCTCATGTCCCATCTGCTAACATAGAGGAGGTTGGATTCATGAGCTATACTGCAGCCATCCACTAGAGGGTGATCCAGATGTTTTGGTTTCACTTTTGAGAAGCTGTCATGATGTCTATCTTTATATACAGTCAGAGGTTAATCAGTAAAAAATCACACGCTTAAGTGGTCGAACTTCTATCTTCCTAGAGGATATCTTTTATATGATATGTTTATTTTTTATCATGAAATAGCACTACAGACAAAGAGACAAGTGACAATCGAAGCAGACAGAGCCTATAGAAGATGACATAAAGCAGTTAAGATACATATAGATAGTAAAGCAGCAGCTTTGATGATGTAAATGATATGATGAGTCCAGGAGTGTCAGAGATTACTAAAAAAGTATAATAACTACAATGAAAATATATGGAAATAGATAATAAATAAATCCTTCAGTGTGTATAATTGTAAACTTTCGCTCCCTGCTTCCTCCTATCAGTCAAGCAGCAGTCGCTGCCTCTCAGCCTCCCAGCACCTCCCCTCCATCCTCCCCCTCCCCGTCGCCCCTTCAGCCCGCCCAGCCCAACGAAGGGGTGCAACCTCCGCTGGGGCCCAACCCGGCACCCAACCCTTTACCGGAGAACCAGCCGGCCAACCCCAACATCCAGATGAACGCGCAGGGCGGGGCGGTGATGAACGAGGACGAGCTGAACCGGGATTGGCTGGACTGGCTGTACACGTTGTCGCGGGCCGGCGTCCTGCTCAGTATCGTCTACTTCTACTCCTCTTTTAGCCGCTTTGTCATGGTGGTCGGCGCCATGCTGCTCGTCTACTTGTGAGTCAGCTTTGCGCGAAACTGAAAAAATACACATTTAAGTATAATATTATAATTTTGTCTCACCTTTACTTGAATTTATATTGAGTTAGATTAGTCTATTTTAAATTAACTAAACCAACCAATTATTTTGCTTATTAAATAAACCTTTCAGTCATATTTTAATTACTAAAATACCCCAAAATGTGTTGCTTTTAGCTTCTAAAATGTGAAGATTTCTTTATCATACATGATAGTAAACTGAATATCTTTATGTTGTGGATTGTTGGTTAGACAAAACCAAACCATCAAGATGTCACCTTTGACTCCGGGAAAACATAATTGGCATTTTCACCATTTTCTGACATTTTATAGACAAAACCATCGATCAATAAATCAAAAAAATAATCTACAAATTAATCGATAATGAAAGTAATCATTAGTCGCGGCCCTGATATTCAGTGCTTTATGGTGTGTTTATGGTCAAAATTTCATCAGTTTTCATTCAATTTGAATCCTAAATAAACTTTAAATCCTTGTATAAGAGTTTTTCTTTTGTTTTTCAGGCACCAGGCTGGTTGGTTTCCCTTCAGGCCGGAGCAGCAGAACTTCAGAGAAGGAGAAAGACCCGGAGCTCCTCAGGAAGAAGCGGAGAGGCACCAGGACATACAGGAAATGGTGAGTCGGGTTTTCAACCTCCACACTTTTTCTTTTAATGGCGACAAATAACCAGAAAAAAAAGTCTGCATAGAGACTTGAATCAGCTGCAATACATTAAAATTCATGCTGCATGGAGCTTTAAAAAGCTTATTTATGTTTATGAATCTGCCCCAATACTCTGTTAGATGATAGATGTCTGTTAGATGAGCAAGTCCTTTATTAGTCTCATTGTGGGGAAATTTACAGTGTGTCTTGTTTTAATTAAACTTTATTAATTTGTTGTATTGTTACTTTAACTTAACCCTTACCCATTTTTACATTTGAGAGCTGTAAAAACACCATATACACATTTCCTTTTAGCCAGATCTTTCCTAATGTGACCCACAGTATACAAAAAATGGAAATAAAATGCGTCTTTTTCTTTCTTGTGCAGCTGATACACATTTATATATGCAAATGTACAAATTTGACCTGAGTTTATAAAAAGAAATTCCAAATCAGCATTTAAACATGTTGTATTCATCATATTCTATAAAATGTTCTCCTGGACCATAAAATAGTGACTGTGAATGTGTTTTTTTCCCATAAGATTAATCAAACATTTATTAATGACTGAATTTATGAATGTGAATTGGTGTAGAAACTAATTATGAGTCAGAATGTAATATGTAGAGGAGTATTTCCTCCTTCACTCTTTCTGTGTCTCTTTAACAACGCTTGTTTCTGTCCGTCTGTGTCTCAGGAGCGTCTGATGGACGAGGGGATAGACAACGATGACAGCGGTGAAGAAGGAGGAGGAGGCCCGGACGACCAGGCCCAGGCTGCTGCTGCTGCTCCTGCTGCTGTTCTCCCCGAGCCAAACTTCCTTACTACCGCGTGGTCCTTCATCAGCACTTTCTTCACCTCTCTTATCCCTGAGGGACGGCCACAACCGGCTAACTAGGCAGCCTCCCCTACCACTCAAATACCCCTCCTCCTCCTCCTCCTCCTCCTCTTCTTATTACTCCTCCTTCCAGCAAGTACCAGTCTACAGAAGTATCGCAATTGCTACCTTCTTCTTAGCTGCCCTAATTACCCAGAAAACCACCTTCATACAGTCAAATATTCATTTACAGACCGCCCAATCCAAACCTCCTACAAGCTGCCAACAAACAGACATTTATTTTAAACAGGCTACTCCGACGTTTAAGAGATGCAGTTTGCCTCTCTGACGCAGGATTAGGAGAATAAATGAACATTTAGAAAATAAATATCATTCTGTGTTAATGGAGTAAATGCTTCAGCAGTGATTTTTTCTTTTTTTTTTTTAAATTTCTTTCATCGGTTGTGAATTCATTGAGACGTGACGAAGAGACTCTGGAGGGAACTGTCTTCCATTTTAAGCAGTGATAAGCTCGTTTTTTTTGGGAAACTTTTAAATGAGGGATGTGATCCAGATCACACACAACAACAACAACAAAAAAGAAAGAAAAGATATCAGGATTCTTCTTATAATGAGAGGAAGACGTGTGTCCTACAAACCATGAAAGCCCTGGTGACATTTTCATGTACGCACACGATGTGCATAAAGACACTGCAGCCACTAAGCACATTGTTTTTCCCACTTTGTGTATTTGAACATTATCTATTTACACATGTAAGTATATGCATCTTTAATTCCTGAATATATTGCTTTTTTTTGAATAAAAATCTCTCTGCAGTTTGACTGGTTGTCATTTATTCTGCTGTCCTGCAGGTGGCAGCATTTACATACAAACGTTAGAGCGGCTGAGCGTTGAGATGTTTGGAGGTTGCGGCAGCTGGTGGAACTTCATTATATTAGACTTTGATTAATTGTTTTCATCTTTGCACTCTGATAATTTTCATAAATGCTGCATTATTTGTAATATTTACTTATTTCCTGTCCCATTTTAATTACTGGGTTAGGGTTATTTAATACTGTTTCCGATACTCATCCTGTTGGCTTAAAATATTTCATAACATAAAATAATAACACTTAGGCAACAAAATAAGAGCAAATAGTAAAAAAAAAAAAAAAGTAAATAAAAAAAGACAATTGAAGTCAAATTAAATAGAAATTAATGAGCAGGATGAAATCAAGATAAAGCATTTTAAGAACACAAAAACAGTTCAATCCGCTAGAACCAGAAATAGCAAATATGTTGTAATTAAAGTAAAATGTGTGTATGAAACTATGCATAATACATTATATCAATAGCTGTATATTCAGCCATAAAAACACGTCCTTTATTGTTTCAGATTTAACATGGTAGATACTTTCATTTTACAGGTGAACTGTAAATTCTGCTGTTGGCTGAAAACTGCAGCTGAAACTTCCCTGTTTAGTTTATGCTGTGAATAAGAAGCTGTTTGACTTCTGTTAAAGCTTCAGCAGATTAACAGCAACACTCCTCTGGACAGTTACATAAATACTCCAGGAGAAAATATGATATATTATAGGAAATGTGATGCAGGTGATATTTTCTTAAACCAAACAAATCAGCTGCCTCATATTCAAATTGCTGTACTAATGTTATTGTAGGTTTAATATAGCTCAAGTATGCACTGTGCAGCTCTATCATGTAAGAAAAATCAACAATGTAAACTAAAAAGCATGATCAGGACTTCCCTCTTCTGACTTGAATCCTGACATTAAGAGCAACAGTGTAGTTACACACTGCCAACTGTATGAAAACACTAAAGGCGCTGAGTAACATCTTCAGGTACTCCTTTTCTGGCCGCATACAGCTCCAACAGCTGACATCGTTAAAGTAGGGCTGCCTGTATGTAGTCTGAAAGGTGAAACTCAGGGCAAAGCATCATGGCATTGCTCACTGCTGCTTTTCTTTGCTCATTGCTCTGAATATAACAAGAAGAGGCTGCTCAGTTGAGTGTATCGACATTTATATACACTCAGATCTTCTTTTAGGCAGCTCGACAGTCAGAAGACACAATTTAGAGAGATTTTTCACAGTGGAAATTACCATCTTGCTTCTGAATCTCTTGCTTTAGGCCCACCCTGGCTCTTTGGGAAACAGTTTTTAAGAATTGTTCTGAATCGCAGCCAGTTTTCATTTTTAGAAATAATCGATTTAAGAAGCCTTTTGGATGAGAAGCAGAATCAAAAAGTCTAGTTTCTCCTGACTCGACCTTTCTGGATGCACTTATCATGTCCAGATAAGTTGATGGGAGGGGACGGCAGCTCAGAAAGTGTTTTATTGAGTTCATCACCTGTAAACTGTAAGTGATCACTACCCACTCAAAGTAAAACTCACTCACATTTTGGTTGGTATGACTGTGCTGTGCAGACTTTGTGAACCAGCGATAGCATCACGTTGCCCTTGAGTTTGTAAAGGAGCCTCAATGAAAGCTTGAGTTTAGTGTCTGCTGGATGTTAAAACATGCTCAGACTCTGACACTATCCTCACAGATAGAGAGGTGAGCAGGGAAGCAGCTCAGACAGCGATGCACTTCAGAGAGTCCTCCAAAACCCCCTAATCTAATGACCATAGATTTTTGTGTAGTTGGTCGTAGAAGGCCCAATTAATTATGCATGACAGCGGCTTGACGGCCATTTGATTTCGTTACGTGTGCCCCCTCTGAGCCACCCATCCAATCAGGTTAGGATACCCACCCACCCCTCCCCAACTCCTTTTCCCCGCAGTTCTGGGACGAGGGTTAGACTCCCTTTATCGGACGGAGAGATTTCTTTAAGAGGGTGTTTGGGGCTTTGTAGGACATTTCATCATCATAATAAGTCCTTGTTATGCAGCCGGCTCTCTCCTGTTTCCCTGCTATCAGGCCTCGTTGTCTTTGGAGAGGCAGCAGTTGGGCTGGACACCTGCCATGGAGGAGAGAGTGGAGATAGACGGGATGGTGATGCACTGAAGCGTCTGCTTTCAATAAAAGTACCCTGACTGAGCAAATGTTAGGAAATGTTTCTTGTTCAGACTAAAGCTTGACCGATGTATAGGAGGGCCGATAATATGAGCCAATTTTAGTTTATAATCCAAAGCCTGATATATATCGTATAAGGGTTAGTGACAAATAAGGGTTGGCAAGCAATTCAAAAATATCTGCATACAATACAATGTATTATTGTATGTTTGTTTGTTTTATGTCATTTGAAATTATATTTGCACCATTTTTTAACTCAAATGGTGTAACCAAAAAAGAATGATAAATATTAAATGTTTTATCCACCTACAGTGTATTTAAGTGGACTTATATAAATAATTACTTCATGTACAAAAAATGTAAATGGTTCCTGATTTACATGATTCCCCAGATTAAATGTAATATTTATAACAATTGTATTCCATTAAGTTTAGTTTAGGTTTAATTATTTGGTCAAAAGTTTTTATGGTTACACCACTTAGACATTTTTGCCATAATCCTCTAATATATTCTCTCAAAATGGATTAAAAGCAGAATGTTTATTCTGGGTCCACAAAAAAAACAATGTGTGCAAGTTATTCATACGTTTATTATCAAGTTTTAACCCCTTTAAATTTGACTAAACCACATAGACACAAAAACACCACACCATTGACCCATTTCTCTGTGTCGTAGACCTCCAATGTTATCCAAAAAACTATTAAAAACACATCAGTGAGTCTCACCGCTCTAATGTTCCTTTGTCCTAAAGACCCCGGTTACGTAGTTGATTTAGAAACGGCTCCAAAGACTAATAACAGCAATGAGGTTTTGAGTCTCCAGAGAGTAGTCCTGTGTACAGCAGACGCCACTGAGCATGTGTAGCAACATGATTATGTTGACAGAGCTTCACCATGTTGTTGTGCTACGTATCACAACCTCTTGACTTTGTATTACTGTTACATCCACTGACTTTTCTCTCTTTTTTTTCTTTTGGAAGAGAGCTGTCTGTTTCAGGTCGGCATTATGGTGTTTAGGTGATTTGCCTTTGGAGACCCTGACGTCCCAATTTCATCCTGTTAATTATTTTTGTTTCATAAATACGATATTGGAATATTTGATATATCCGCAATATCAGCAACATGGTTACATTTACAGAGCTTCAGGTTGTCGTGCTACATATCTCAACCTCTTGACTTTGTATTACATTATAAATGTATTAATTAACTTAAGTACAAAATCAATCAAGCTAGTTTTGGTTAAGTTCACTAAATCAGTTTTACGTTCTAACAACTCATAAGAGAACTTTTAGCTAAAGAATCAACTGAAGTTCACCGAACTCACATTTGGAGCTTACGTTTCTACAGAAGCTGATAAAAGCCTGTAACATAATGTTTTTTTAATGCCATTATCTTGAGATCACAAGTTAGTTTTACAGAAGGCAGATCTCTCAAGATAACAAGATAAATTATCACATAATGTATCAGGTGTGGAGCTCATTTTCATTTGTCCCTTTCATTTTTTTCTCCTCTCCATGTCTCCAAAACACAGTGGATAGCTAAACTCTAGTTAAATCAAGCACCAGCAGTCCTCAGATGGCTCTTAAAAACATCCAAAAGGTAGAAAGTAAAGCTTTTTTTTCTTTTGATCCATGAAAATGCACAGGTGCTTTCTTTATACTAATACCACTATGCTATTATGTCTTCTTAATGTTAAACTGACACTGTTTTCCTCTTCATGTGTCATACTTTTTTAAATACAAATATTAAAAGAAAAACTTCTAACCTCAGCTTTTAACTTGGACAAGAAGAAGATAACTGACCAGACTTTATCTGCTGAGTAAGATCAAAAGCTCCAGAGCAGCTACTAAATGAACCTTTGTGGTGAGATTGAAACAGTCATCGTTATATATTTTGTCCACCTGGGTGCAAAAATGAATAAAATGTTCATACTGAAGACTTCCTCACATCACACACTCCTTCATCTGATGCTACAATACAGATTATCACTGTTCATTTGCATATATTTAACTCTTAGTTGTTATTGATACAAATTGACTTCCCAGTTATGTTTTCTCTTTTAAAAATATAGTTATAATTGTGGTTTAAGGCATTAAATTGTATCTTGTTCTGTAATAACCAAATGAGATCGTGTTTATGTTAAACAGCAAATATCAGAGGATATACTGCTACCAGATTTATAAACTCTTATATCGATATCGGCCTTAAAAACTACAGTATGGGTCAGTCTGTAGTATAAAGTCAGACAGTGTCAGAAACAATATTACATCACATGTAAAGTGGATTTCCTTGGCTCTGTCTGACACTGAAAGTAACACTACTGCGTGCATCTTTTGGCCCCCATAATCCTCCTACTCACTACTGTCAAAACTACTCTCTACTGTACGAGATAGCTTGTTATTAAGTTATCTTGTGAATTGAATTGAGTCCCAAACATAACTGCAGCCACATCACAACCTTCTATGTTAGCAAAGTTTGTTCGTACGGAGTTCAAATTGGATTTTTGCCTTGAGAGTTTTTAACCATTGAGGAGCGTCTCATATGCAAGAATAACTTCCCTGAACTCTAAGGCAAAACTAGCAATACCACAGTGCAATTATATTCTATTGCATGTAAATCCTGCTATAATTGTTGCTATTATTGTTTTGTGAGTGTGAGTGGAGTTGCTTAAGTAGTGACGAACCTACAGAGAATGATCATAGTGTCGTTGTTTCAGAGAAAAAGCTGTGTAAAGCTGTATAAAGCCACCATACACTACCTGCTCAGCACCAAACAGCAAACAGACACAGTTAGCTGTAGACTAGCTGGTGAACATTGTAGTGGCGATTAGTCCTTAACTTGAAAAATAAAAAATAAATGAATTAACTCAAGATCAATCAGCCACTGAGGCACCGCAGGAATGAATCTTATGCAGGGGGAAAAAGTGCATTGTCCAGGCAAGCATGATGTTTCTTTTGGTTTATTTGACCATTTTTACAAGCAAACAGACAAAGAGCAATAGCAAATGCCTGCTGGTCCTCTACCTACCTGCCTAGGAAAATAGATTCACCTCAGTGCCCTAAGCTGCCCAATACCTTCAAAACAATTAACTAAAATGACACTAATATCATAATCAAACTAATTCAACAATATTCTTCAAAACAAACAGCAACAAAAATACATAAATCAACATTGAATTATTAAATTAAACAAGAACAACAAATAGCTTCAACAAACACAGTAGAGCATTTAGCAGATAAAGATCCAGATATTTCCATCAGGAGATGGTGGAGAGCAAAAACAGAGCAAAAAGGAGAATTAATATTGGTGTTATATTCATCAGGTGGACAGAAACAAAACTCCAACTGAATGCTTAAGTTGCTCCATCACTTCTGCTTGTAATTAGGTAACTGCTTGCTAACATGTTTGCTATATAAACAGTTTTCTGATAAGTGCAAGTTTGAATATCAAAAATAAAACTACTCATGATGAAAAAAGCTTCTTTCAGAGTGTTTTGTATGAAATATATTATACATTTTATTAGATTATTATTAGTGTCATTTTATTGTAGCAAATAATGATGAAGCAATGATGAAAACCTCAAATAATATAGCTTTAAATTTGGAGCAGTGGAGGTTTTAAGTGGAATGAAATGTAAAGCACCTGTAAAATTGTGTTGAAGTACAGTACTTAGTTACTTTCCACCACTAATTTGGTTGTCTTGTCATGGCAATACAGCAAGTTAAAAACCTGATTTGGTCTTAGAAACCTTTGGAAGCATCATGTATTCAACCCTTTGAGGGCAGGAGGTGAAATCAGTTGTTTTTAGGAAGTCTTGTTCTCTCTGTTTGACCTCCAGTAACTTTGCTTTCAAGGTTTTATTCTCTCTAAAACAATTTTCCATTGTTTGCCAACAGGTTTCACATTTCACCACAAACTCTTCAGAGTGTTTGTGTCCTTTGTCCTCCCCCGAAGCACTTTGTGGCCTGTTTGTTAAAAGCACTTTATCGCTAAATTTGACTTGGCACGTCTCGTCAAGCCAGATTGCGGATGATGAGTCACTTGACCTGCAGATAAAACATCCATTAAAGGGCTTGTCTGGGGCCATTCTGTACTCTTAACCTATTAGCATATTGTTAGCCATTTGCAAGATGGTGCAGCAATGGATACACATCGCTGTAGTGCAGCCAGTCACCACGCCATAAAAAACCACCTCTCACTCCGCCGCTGTGCTAAATGTCGTCTCCGACATTGTAAAGCTCTCCGGCTATCCTCCGCCAGACGATTCAAATGACCGCTAAAAGCCTGAGGGAAGGAAAAAAGGGCCAAAATGCAAAATTGATGGAAATGACATTAGATTCAGCTCATGCTCCTCACTGTGTAAATTATGCCCCAAAATGGACTCTCTGGCCCGACTGTTAGCTCCAATTTGTTGGGCCATACCTCACGGTGGCTCGTCTTGCCCTTCCCCTCTCCCTTTAATCCAATCAGAGCCACACTGGATGTTATTTATTTGTTTATTTATTTATTTTCGAAGGATGTAACCGATTCTTATCAGGGCCGAAGTGGGGCCTTCTTCCTGGTGAAACGGTGACTAACGTCCAGCCATCGATCCGTCAGTTTGTCTGCGGTGGCGGGTGATGCTTCTGGTGATAGACGACCGTGTGTGTGTGTGTGTGTGTGTGTGTGTGTGTGTGTGTATGTGTGTGTGTGTGTGTGTGTGTGTGTGTGTGTGTGCACTTCATGTACTGGAGTCAATAGTGCAGATATGAGCATGTTTTTTTTTTGTTTAGATTGTGAATGAATATGTGCGCGAGGATGACACAACGCTAACCTGACTTACACAAAAATCATTTTGAGCTGCAGCTCTGACATCATTTTTGTTTTATGTTATATTTTTTAAAGGTGAATTGACATTTTTTGGACCCTTCCAAGCATCTACATCCAGTATGACTGCTTTTACCTTAATGTTTAAGCTCATATTCTGCTGTAATGCTCATAAAAGCATCGGCAAAATGCCTAAAATGTAAATGTAACAACATTGCAATGCTCCCATTAGAAGAGACTTTTTATGCATTTCAATTCCAGCTCAATTAGCTTTACCGCTTATTATGATGTATGATATGTTTGAACTGAGCGACATATCCTTGAAAGAACTCAGCCCTGTTTAATAATTTAACAGCAACTCAGGGTTTCAATCCATCTCATTTGTTTTGTCTTAAAAAGAAATGTCAGTGTAAGGATAAATCTGGTGTCACGCTACATTTTTCTTATTTTCAACGAATCGAAGAACAAAGCCGACTTCAGAATCTGCAATACTTTTATTATTATTTACTATTGGTATCTTGCGACACACAACAGAAAACAACAGACTGTTTTCATGTGTTGTTGAGATAAATATCTAGTCTTAAGTGCAATATAATTAGAGCGATATTGAGATAACTTGTGAATAAAATGAAATAATTGCAACCACAGCTGTTTGCTTCTATAACCAGCAACAGGAAGTATCTGTAATTTGTGATTTGTTTTGACCCACACACACTTAAATGAAGTGTGCATGGCCTCCTGTTACAATAAGCATTGCTGCTGTTTGCTGTGTTTGCACCTTTTTATATTGCATATTGCACTTTATTGCTCTAATAGATTATCAATGTTTTATTTATGTCTTAAAAAGTTTTGAATTGTCTTAAATGTTCTTATGGCTCAGGGAGTGCTATGTAAATGTCATTATATTGTTGTCTGACTCTCAATATAATGACAATAAAGCTACTAAACTATTGTAGCAAAGGTTTATATAAATATGGAACTATATTTTGCATGTTAGTGTTTTTTCTTTGCAAAAAAACCCTCTTTAACTCCATATTTCAAGCGCTTCAGCCTAATTTTTGGCAGACATATAGATCTACGACACATGTTAGTTTGTCCCTCACAACTTTGTGCCTATTGGTTCCTACTGGCGACATAAATCTTCTAAACTGGCTTACAAATGTATAGTTTAATTCTTAAAAATGGCAGAATGGCAGGAATTTCCTAAAACATCTGGGCATTGTAGTTTTTAGCAAACGTTACTCAAACTGGAATAAATAGTGCATTTATCTGGGACTATATTTAGAGGAGGATTTATACACATTTGTGAAC
The DNA here is from genome assembly GCF_963691925.1 of Scomber scombrus. Taxonomy (NCBI): domain Eukaryota; kingdom Metazoa; phylum Chordata; class Actinopteri; order Scombriformes; family Scombridae; genus Scomber; species Scomber scombrus. The sequence continues at coordinate 22,224,882 of NC_084976.1, read as the reverse complement.
TTTACATACTAAAAACCACTGGATACATTTTTTTTACCAAGTTTGGATGAAAATGCACCAATAAAACACTGGGTTTAACCTTATCCAGCGTTACACACAACAAGCTTCAGCTAAAAACTGTCACAAATCGTTTAATTTCATATTAAAAAATGATGTTTATATGACATTAAAAAGATACTCAAGGAATAAACAATCATTATAAAACTGTGACATACACATTTAAAGAGTAGTTTGGATAAATAACCCAACAGTAAGATAAAAACTGAGTCAAACAGCTTCAGAGGCTTTCTGGGTAACATTAACTCAGTATTGTGTTGCTGCTATTTTGACCCAAACTGGGTGAAATTTGGGACATCCAGTGTACTAAGTTTGTGTCTAAACTCCATTTAAACAAGTATAGTCTTTGTGAGAATACTAATTACCCATTATGTCTGCTTTTAAAGAACAATAATCAAACTAAAGCTTGTTTTTTTTTTTAAACTAAAATGTGATGTACAGAGTTGTTTTGTTGTTTGTTTGCCTTAATTGAAAGTTGAATATTCAGCTTTTTCCTCATTGATAGAGAATATTACATGTTCTGGATCAATATTTCTCTTATAATTATATCATTTAAGAAGAGGTTGATTATGATATTGTGTACACACAGTAGTATTTATGTTGATTTGTTGGTCATATGATATAATTAGGGAAACGGAAGCAGCTCCAACAGCAGCCTTGATGAAGACCAGATAGCTGAAAATGTGTACTATATAAAGCAGAGCGGAGTGGAGGAGAAGCTGTTTTATAATGTGTTTATTTCAAACTGGAGGAAACACAAACTGGTTTTAACCCTTAAACCAGAACAGGAAGTGACTGATATATGAGTGACAATCGGACATTTTGACTGAAAATGATGATAAAATGTACGTTTGCACATTATCCGCCTGCAGCTGTGTCTTTGAGTCATAGACGTCTCAGCCGCATATTTCTGTACATAAAGGACTTTATTTATTGGTAGTTAAGAATGAACACACTCCTGGATTCAGCTTCTTCATTTGATCATATCATCCTTTGTGTGTGTGTGTGTGTGTGTGTGTGTGTGTGTGTGTGTGTGTGTGTGTGTGTGTGTGTGTGTGTGTGTGTGTGTGTGTGTGTGTGTGTGTGTGTGTGTGTGTGTGTGTGTGTGTGGGTCGAATGAAGAGTCTCAGTGCTGGACGATGATGTCACTGTCTCATCACCGGAGACAGACGACACATCAGTTCAGAGGAAGACCTCGGCAGCACCTTGATGGTCCTCCTTTAAGATCACAGAGTCCTTTATCTGTGATGAAGGTTTTTTAGTTGTTCTTTATTATCGTTATTGCAGTTTTGGATCTTTTTGTTTTTGTTTATCTTTTCATAAATCCAGTTTTGGCACTTATTATTTCTATATTTGGCTTTTTTGTTGCTTATTCTTCCTTTATTAATCAATTAAACGTTAAAGTTTTGTTGTTGTTGTTGTTGTTGTTGTTGTGTGGACAACAAGAAGACTAGCGACCATTTAGCAGAAGCTTATAGGAATTTAAATAAAGAATAAAACACATACACTTAGTTATTGTCCTAATATGTCATTATGGAAGCAGTGCCAATATTAACTTTACAAGAGTTATTGGAGTTCATGAACATGTTCACACTGAACCATTTCATCTCCAAACATTTGCACTGTCAAATAAACTTTTCTCACTTGAATTTAAGATAATTAATTTAATTTGAATCAGAATGAATCTGGCAGGTCTGTATGAAATATAAAGAGCTGTGAAGGATTTCTTTTCTCAGCTTTGATTGGACTAAAACAGATAAAACACTTCCAAATAGCGCTAAAAGTTTTCACACCTTTACTGACTTTTAAACCCTCAAACATCAACATTTAACTAAAAGAGAAGTCATAATTATTCACTATCTTACACAGTTGAATCACAGACTGTATATTCCAAAATGCCAGGAATTTGTGGTCATAATAACCTTCCTTCTCTTGGCCAATATTTGCGCTTTTGTATGGACTTGTTCAGAATATTTTGTTTATTTTGTTTTGTTTGTTTTTTTCTTTTTTTTCCCCCTCTGTTTTATTATTTTAATATCAGCACTTTTTTAATATTCTGTACAATTTTGAGCCATTGCAACGAAATGTCATTTGGATGTGCACTGTATAGTGTATAATCTGAATGACAAATAAAATCTATTATTCTTATCTTCTATATCTATCTTTCTAACTATTTCTGTAATCTTCTTGTCAGCTCTGGAAAAGGTGATGGATATTAATCACTTAGATTTAAGTGTTCAATATGGAAAAATATGACATTATTTTCCAAACTTTAGATAAACATTTCTGTCATTGTTATTTAATTTATTCAAATGAAGCTGCAGTGACCTTTTGATCAGCTGACTCTAAATCACATGAGAGCCTCTGAATGTAATCTGTATGTTTAAACGGTGGAAAATTGTGTATCTGTGGACACAATGCCAGAATATTAGTCAATGCATATAGTATGAGTGTGAGTTCTAACAGTTAACCACTAGGTGGCATTGTAGGATATGTTTGTGTTGCCACTTTAAACAAGTAGAGACAGTAAAGAGCCTGATGAAGGTAAAATGAGAACAAGTCTGTGTTTTTCTCCTTATGACAAATACTTATTGTGTGTTAAATCACTGGTTTCTGTAATAGACTTTCATTATTTACTGTAAACCCTAAAATTAAAGATGTAAAACTTTAAATATCTCAATAAATGTTTGCCTTTGACTTCAGATTCAGATTAAACTTTCAAAGATCTAACACTTGAATTGCTATAAAAGTCTGTGGAGAAAAAATAAAAACATGAATAAAAGCAGCATTTAAAAGTGTGAGCTCATGAAATGTTGCTTAATACACAGACCTAAATAAATATCTGTATGTCAGCTCAGTGGTTTTTTAATGATTTCACAATTTAATTTATTTTTCTGTATTTCATTGCAACAGAAAGAAAAGTGTACATAGTTTCAGTCAGTGAAAAAAATAACTCAAAGTGTTTTGGGGTGGTGATATATATTTCTCAAAGTTTACAAATAACTTTTTTTTTTTTTTAATGCGGCATAATACATTACACATTATTTCCAGAGAGCAAAATAAATATATTGCACTTAAAAGTCATCAAAAAAACAAAAAATCTTTCTCTGTGTCGTATTCAGATTATGACATACAAAAGGAAACAAAACATTAAAAACAAAACAAAATAACAGAAAAAGATTATTTTCAGTGGTAAATCGGGACTGTGCGTTTGGTTCAAAATGAAAAAAAAAGTGTTTTACATTTAAACATTCAGGTAAAAGTCTAATTTCTGAGAGAAAATAAACTGCTCGCACGTTAATGATGGTGCAAGGCGTCAAAACAGCACGTTAACATCCATCTTCCACCGCGACAGGCTTCTTATGATGTAAAAATGTTGCAGACTTTCAAACTTTTTACAGTGTTTGAATGCATCACTTTTTATACATGTGTTTATTTTCATCCAGCCTCCATAGTACAGGATTTCTTCATCGTCCCTAACACACACACCTCTGAATGAACATAACGCCCCATTTTCCGTACAGCCAGATGATGCTTTCATGACGCAAAACTTGCTGAAATATTGAACTTTAAGTTTCTGTGGAGTTTGTGCATAAATGTGACAGCACCCAATCCGATATCTTGTCAATTATTGTGTCCGTAAAAAGACTTATTTTCCTTTCTACAGTGAAATAATCCACCTGTGTGTTAAAATTATGTCAAATTTTAGTCCAATGTTTCAGTCATTTTCTAGTAAATGAGTTTCTGGATGATGAAATGACAGAATTGCTGCTCTAGAAACAAGAAAGTGACGCTTGAAATGAAACTAAAGCTCATTTGAGTTAATACAGGTTTTAGTTTCATCCAACTGATACTGTGATCTTATACTAATACTTATAATTTAAAGTTTAAAAAGTCAGATAGTGATGTATTTTGTTCATAAACTCATTACATTAACAAACATTTTTGATGAGGATCTGTTAAATTATTATTTTTTTTTAAAGAGTTTTGAGCTGAAATGATTAGTCGACTAATTGATTAGAGCAGACAATCAGCAGAAAATCAACCTTGCAGGTATTACGCTTCTTAAATGTGAGGATTTGCTGATTTTCTTCATTACATTTGATATTAAACTGTATATCTTTAGGATTTTGAGCTGCTGTCATCTGAATTCGTCCCATTGGGCTACTTCTTACAATTTTCTGACTTTTTTTTTGTAGAGAGCACAATTAAATAATCAATTAATCACTAAAATAATCTGCAGAGTAAACAACAATGATAATAAACTGTTAGAACTGTGGACAAATTATGAAATTGAGACTTTACCTCAAAAATCTTTTTGGCATTTTGGCATTAGCTGCTGACATATACAGAAATATCAATATATCTGCAAAAAAAAGCTCATTTCTGCTGATTTAAATTTTTAGGCTTCAATAATAGACAACAGTGATGTGATAAGATTTAGAGATTTTACTGTGGAGGTCCATCTCATATGTGTTGCTTGTATTTTTTACTCTTCTAACCAGCGAGCCGCCATTTCAATGCACCTGCACTTCTACTGAGTGTGTGAGTCGACTCCTGCAGCTTCTTCCTCTCTCTGCGTGTTTTAAATGAGACGGCGCAGAGCCATTATTTCCAAGTGTGGAAGCCCTGTCGACACAATCTGAGGCGGCCATGCATCAGCTCGCTAACACCTGCTGGAGACCGACTGCCCAGCTGAAACTGCGAGCTGAAAACACTCTGCGGACAAACTGGATGTTTCTACACAAACGGTGCAGAAAAAAAGATGAAATCACACTGTTGTTACCCTTCAAATACTTCTGTGTGTTTTGACATTAAAAGAGATTAAAATGCATGATTGATGAGTTCAAATTCTACCTGTTTGTTTCCCTCAAGAACAACACAGATTAAAATTAGAGTGGATACATTTACGGCCAGTTTCAGACACTTGAATGAATTAAAACAGTGAATTAAAATATCTGAACTCTTACCTCTTATTTAAAGGTATACTATGCAGGATTTGTAAACACAACATTTAAAGATGGCCCTTCCTCCCCGGTTCAACGACAACCAAAGCGAGCTGAGAGTGAATGAAGAGAGGGAGCGGCTGTAGTGAGAACAAAGTCATGAATCTGATAAATAAAACATCATTTTTTAATTGTTTCACAGCGGTTACGTTCTAAAGCATTGGTGCTGGATCAGTGGATTTGGTGTTTATGCAGCCAAAGTGCATGTTTATCATGTCTGCTGTTACGTCTCTGCTCTGTGTGTGTGTGTGTGTGTGCTCTTCATACATCCATGACACAAAGACAGAGAGCAGAGGAGAGAGACGGAGACAGTGGCCTCACACCACTAGCGGAGAGCAGATAAACACACTTCTAATGGGTATGAGTCTGAACATTGTTTTTGTGTGTGTTTTTTTAATGATAATCCTGTGTAGTATACCTTTAAGGTCCGGTCACACCAATAAGTGACAAAGTGAAATCATTGTGAAACGCTGCAGGTGCTCGATAACGTTGAATCTGCTCACTGGCGAGTTGGTGAACTAATAATAGAGCTTTTATAAACAACTAAATTATTGTCTCATCAACATTCAAGCTACCTCACTTATCGATACTAAATGTTGTTTGTATCTTGTCTAATCCAAGCCGCAGCTACGTTTCTTAGCGTAATTTAGTCAAATATTAATGTAATCTCTAGGAGAAGTCTGCTAACTGTCTATTAGCTCGATTGCTGATGGGACAGTAACTTCACACCGTTTATTGTGTTGTGTCACTCTTGTCTCATAATTGTCTGCAAACATTCCTCGTTTGTGGAGCAGTTTATACTCAGACAGAAGAAGTCAAACAAGTTGATTGAAACCTCAAATTTGTTCCTTTAAAGTGAAGTGAAGATGTTTTGATTTTGATCATCAGCCTGCCAAAGATCGCCAAAGTTGAAGCTATAATGTGAAAAATGTGCATCTATGTGATTCGCCCTTGTGAAGCAAATCCATAAATTGAACTGATTTTCCTCTTTTTTTAAACGCTGGTGTGACCGGACCTTTTAAAATAACACCAAAAAGCCTTCGCCCCTGTCGTAGGTGAACTTATTTATCTCATATTATTCCATATAAAGTTTACCCAGCAGGTTTGTCTACTGCGTTTGTCAGCATGCGTCTATGATTTTTTTTTTTTTTTTTTTTGCACTCTACAGTGAGTAAATGTAGCATTTTCATCTTTGTACAATGAATTTTAACGTACGTTTCTGACATTACTTTCAACAGAGCGGAGTTTTTCGGCTGTACATATGGCTGACCTTCTACAAAATAGAGGAAAGCTGAGATGGCGGCTCCGTCTCTTCGCTGAGCTGTTTCACTGAATCGTTTGCAGACTCAGACCAAGCCTCGGAGTCCAACATTGCATCGGATGAGTCACTCCAAAAAGCATCGTTTAAAGCTTCGGTGGAGACCCTGTAGCCAGTAGCGACTGTTAAATCTTTAGAGGGAGGCAGGGTCTTCTAAATATTGTTAAAATGAGTTTAAATTGAGGATTTGAGAATCCACTTTCTGTTCTTCAAGGGCCAGGATCAGACATGCTCCTTTTATTGTCTTGGATTTTGTTTTAAAGTTTGTATCGAGGTCATAAGTGTTTGTACAACGTCACAAGTAGAAACCTCTGGACCTACTGGTGTTTCCGCAGGTCTTATCTTTTCGTCGTTACCGTCACCTCGCTCGCCGCAGGTGAGCTATTTACAAAGACCAGAGGGGAAGATAGAAACTTGATGGAGGAGTGAAGAGCAGGAGTGGAGAAATAACTTGTTGTGTTTTGCACTGGAGTTGGGGATGAGTGTCAGAGCGAGGTTCGGCCATCTCCTCCCCCAGGATGAAGTCATACGAAGGGCGTCATGACGGTGGAGGAGTGGCGGAGTCCCTGGATGGCGGCGTAGGGCCCCTGCTGGAAGTAGTGGTGGTAACGGGGCATGTGGAAGGACGGGAAGGATGGTCCGCTGCCCTGCATAGTTCCAGCCAGGGCGGTGGGCGTCAGCGGCATGCCCAGCCGGCTGTAGGGGGGCAGAGAGCCTTGGATTGGGTGGGGCAGGGAGGCAGCGCCGGTGCCCATGGCCGACAGGGACTGCGGGTGCTGGAAGCCCGAGAAGCCCGAGGTGGTGGTGACCCAGGAGCTCAGGGAAAGGTTGTCTGAGGCGGTGAACGCCGAACCTGCAGAAGACAAATGAAGTGGATGTAAATGTTAGAGTAAGTAAGAAAAAAGACCATTAAAAGACCAAAACCAACTCCCTCCTCCTCTGTGCCATAGATCTCTGATGTTGTCCTAAAACTATTAAAAACATGTCAATGAGTCACACCGCTGCACTGATTTCCTCCATTACCATTATCACACTCACTGTGGTTTATTTTGACTCAATGCCACATAAACTGTGCTGCTCACTAGCACACCAAATGTGGATTAATCCGCCGCTGAAAATAGTCCCCAACAAATACACTGTTTCACCCTGTTTGAATAAAGCTGCAACTAACGATTCATCTGATGAATATTTCTTTGATTATTCATTTGTTGTTTTGTCTACAATGCTTGCTATAAATTCCCAGAGCACAAGGTGATATCTTCAAATGTCTGGTTTTGTCCAACCAACAGTGCAAAAACCCAAATACATTCAGTTTAAAGGCACAGAAGAGAAAGAAAACCATAAAAAAATCATCACATTTGAGAAGCTGGAAGCAGCAAATGTTCTGTATTTTCGCTTAAAAATGACTAAAACAGTAATAAGGTGATTGATTAATTATCCCACATTAAGTTCTTGTTCCCTTCTTTTTTTTATGGGTCTCTTTCATCTACTGTATCTGTGTGTGTGTGTGTGTGTGTGTGTGTGTGTGTGTGTGTGTGTGTGTGTGTGTGTGTGTGTGTGTGTGTGTGTGTGTGTGTGTGACGGCCGCTCACCTCTGGTGTGTGCGGAGAGTCCGTCCTCGCCCAGGTTGTCCTCGTCGCCGGCGTAGGTTCGGATCGGCGACCGGGCGTACGAGTGCTTGTGGATCAGATTCTCAACACTTTCCCTGCAGCAAAAGCCGAAGAGAGAACCCCAAAATAAATCTCTTTTTTTCCCATTTCATTTATTTATTTTGTCAAGTAAATATAAACATTTTTAAAGGATTTTCAGAAAATAAACATGTCGAATATATGAAAAATACGAACATGAAAATAATCTACTTTACTTCTTAACTCTTCTTTAATATTTGAAATGAACTAAATAACAACACACACTGAATGTAAAGCATTTTCTCTCAGTTTCAGTGTTACTCTAAAATCTGTGATGTGTCAGTTTTATATATTTAAACCTTTATTTAACCATGTTAGAGTTGAAAAATGTATTTTTGACAACAATAAGCGGCAACAATGAATGACACAAAACAAAAGCCATAAGATATACGTCAGAAGTAGGGCTGCTACTAATAGTTATTTTCATTATCATAGTAATAGTTCATAGTAATAAATCAATTAGAGCCCAAGATGGCATGATCAAATGTCTTTTTTTGTCCTGACCAACAATCCACAATCCAAAAATATTCAGTTTAATCTCTCAAGGATAAAAAAAAAAATCACATTTGAGAAGCTGGATGATTCATTGATTATCAAAATAGCTGGCGATCATTTTAAAAGCTGAAAAGCAATCGATTAATTGACTAATCGTTGACGCTGTAGTCAGAAGATCAGAATTAAAAAGAAAAAGAAAAAGAAAATTGTAATCATGAATAGAAGTCACTTTTTTGCCTGCTGTATTTTAGCAAAGATTGTGATTCTTTGATAATTTTAATTACATTTTCTTAATCTATATTTGAACAAAATAATACAAAAACATAAAAACATGAATTATTACAGAAGCACATGTTTTCAAAGGGTCCCATACTGTGATAGATGATAATAAGTCTGCTGTATGAAGCCTTTCAGTCGACATTTTAGTTGTTTTTCATGGCTGATCCGTCAGATTCGGTGGAAATGACGGGTCTCATTTAGCATTGTTTTATGTTTGTATATTCAGTTTCCTTTACATGTTTAGTTTTTATCTGAATGTGTGTGTCTTTGTATGTATTTGTGTTGACTGTGTATGTAGATTTCTGGTGTGTGTGTGTGTTGTGTGTGTGTGTGTGTGTGTGTGTGTGTGTGTGTGTGTGTGTGTGTGTGTGTGTGTGTGTGTGTGTGTGTGTGTGTGTGTGTGTGTGTGTTTGCTATCCCACAAAGTGCATTAGCTCATTTGAGTCTTGTCAGACAGCACTTCTCAAACACAGTGACACAAATTGTTAGGGGGAGGTAGTGAGCTTGTGTGTGTGTGTGTGTGTCTGTGTGTGTGTGTGTGTGTGTGTGAGGACAGACAGGCAAGTGGTCTGCATCATGAGAGCCATGCGTCCACATTAGCAGCCCCCCTCTCTGCAGCCCCCGCCCCTCCAATTAGGTTAGGAAAGTGCAATATCTGTCAGCAGAGGAGTACAAATGTGTGTGTTTTTATCAGCGTCGGGCCCCTCCGGCGCAGAGGCCACAGCGAACTCCCACAATGCACGGCAGGGCGGGAGGGAGTTGAGGGCGGGCGGGGCATGCTGGTTTCAATCAGTCACTGCAGCCAATTGAATTACAGTGTGTTTTAGTGCAGTGGCCGACTCCAGACTAATGTGATTTCTGCAGCTCCCCGAAGATCAATTGATCAGGTCTAATTCACAGCCCTCAAATAGAGAAAGACAGAGAAGAAAAAGGAGGAGGAGGAGAGGAGGAAGATGGGGGTGGGGGGGAGGTGGAGAGGGGGTGTCTGGCTGTGTTTCGGCGGTCTCTGTTTCAGGATGTTTGATTGAGGGAAATGGGCAGATGGTTTGATTTTGTCAGCTGATTTTGGCCGTAGTACCGGAATCAGGAATTACGAGAAGTGTGTGTTTTGGCAGCGTCCATAAAAATCCTTTGGAGGAAGACTGTAACTGTGTGTGTGTGTGTGTGTGTGTGTGTGTGCGCGTGCGCGTGTGTGTTTGTGTATGTGTGTGTGTGTGTGTGTGTGTGTTTGTGTGTTTCGGAGGTATTGAGCATGAACTCTGAATCTGTCACGTACAATAGAATAAGATAAATAGAAAGTATAACTACAGAGGAAAGAAAGGAGAGGAAAAAGACAAGAAAGGAAAAATTAAAAGAGAATTTTAAAGACTAGAAATGAAGGACAGAAGAAAGGAAAGGAAAGAAGGAATATATAAGAAAAGGAAGTAAAATAAATAAATAAGAAAGGAAAGAAAAGGAATTAAATAAATAAGAGAAGAAAAGAGAGAGTCCAGAGGACAGAGACCAGACAGAAAGGCAGGGAGATCGAACAGCAAAAGGGGAAAGAAGGGAAGACACGAGATAAAAGAAAGACAAGAAAAGAAGCAATGTAGACAAGAAAGAGAAAGACAAAAGAATGAAAGAAAGAAAGGCAGAAACACCAAAATAAGGAGGAAAAAGAAGGACAAAGAAGATGGGCAGACAAGCAAAGGTAGAAAAGGTAGAAAGAAAAATAGACAAGAAAGGAAAAAGGGAAGACAGGAGAGTAGAACGAAAGACAAGGATGAGAAAAAATAGTAAAAGAGGAGACAAGTAAAAAAGAACAAGAGAGATAAGGAAAGAGGAAAACAAAAGACAAGACAGAAAGGCAGAAAATAGGAAAGAGTAGGAAGGTAAAGCAAGAAGGGAAGAACATAAAGACTGGAAGGAAGAAAATAACAGGGTAAGAAAGGACAGAACACAAATATAAAGAAAGACTGAGACAGAGGGAGAAAAAAATTATGAATATAAGGAAGAAGAAAGACTGGAAAAGAAAAAATAATGATGAACAGAATTAAAGACAACAAGAAAAATGTAAACAAGAATGGAAATTTAAAAAAAGGAAAATAAACTGAAATCAGAAATATGGACAAGAAACGAATATAGAAAGACAGACAAGAAAGAAAATAAAGAGGAAAAAGAAAGACAAAGAAGACAAGAAGCGAAAAATCCTAAACAATCTAGACGCGTTGGGCCTGGATCATGAAGTGAAAAGCAGTCAATGTTTTAATTATCTGACCAATAAAAATTAAACTATTCTTCTTTCTTTTCCTCTAGTTTACTGTGTGAGGATGATATTGATGATGATAATAGGTCAGATGTTTTGAGTGGCAGTATATTTCCCAAATGCTAGATTGTGAGCAGTGAGCAGCCCCTCCTCTTTCACTCAGCTGGCTGCTTTTAATGTAAGCTGAGATAAAAACAACGCAGTTTGCTAACGTTTATCACAAAAACACGACATTGGGAACAGAAGGAAGAGAGTTAAAGTTCAGCCGTCGTTCTCGACCCAGACAGCTAAACTTAAGCCAGTTTCTCTACAACGAATGCCGAGTAGTGACAACACGACAGCGGCAGCAGCAGCATTATGTGACTTATCACATGATTCTGCAGTGATGACTTCCATCCCTCCCCACCAAAGCAAAGCACAGATATCTGCAGCTTTGCACTCAGAGAGGCACATTTAAATATTTTGGATGCAAAAGCCTGAGCTCGGCGCAGCACTGAGGACATACACACCTAATCAGACTTGTTTACTGTACACTACTGTGTGTGTGTGTGTGTGTGTGTGTGTGTGTGTGTGTGTGTGTGTGTGTGTGTGTGTGTGTGTGTGTGTGTGTGTGTGTGTGTGTGTGTGTGTGTGGTTTATGTGGCCGGCTCTGCCAGGCTATGCAATGCTGTTAATGTTGGTCTTGGTGCTTGTAACGATTGCCGCTGATGATGTAAAAGGCTTGTATGATTAAATTGTGGTGCATTCAGGCAGGTACAGCAGTAACGGCCTATTTTGTTTAACATATGCGATTCAGAGAGTATTAACTATGACACACTCTGATTCCTGCCTACTGCAATAAAGACAGGAAATAAAAAAAGAAAGGAAAAAAGGGATGATATAGGGAGACAAGAAGGAATAGACATAAAGGTAAGATAGGCAGATGTAAAGACAGAAAAAAACAAGAGAGGAAGAATGAAAGATGAAAAGGAAAGACAAGGTAAAGAAAAAAAGTTAAGATTAGGAAAGAAAGACAGCAGTAGGGAAAAGCAAGAGAGGAAGAAACGAGAGAAAGAAAATACAAGGAAAGGAGTGGAGAATATAGTATAAGAAGAAAACAATCCTAAAAGATAGAAAGATGAGAGTTGAAACTAAGAATAAAAGGAGGAAGAAAGACAAGAAATGAATACAAGATGACAAGAAAAACTTAAAACAAGAAAGGAGAGAAAAGAAGAAGAAAAAGGAAAGACAACAAGGTAAGAAAGGTTAATGGAAAGAATGAAGGAGAGAAAGACTATGAAACTGAAAAAAACCAAGGAAAGAAGGACAAGAAACAAAAAAGAAAGAAAATAAAGAACTGAAATGCTTGATAGAGAGCTGAAAAATAAAGAAGGAAAAAGGCTAGTTAAAGCAAAAACAGAAGGGTTGACAAAGAGGGAGGGAATGTAAGAAAAACAAGACAGAAAAGATGGAAAGACACAAAAAGGAAATGATAAATGAAAGAAGAAAAGACAGAAAGAAAGAAGATTGCAACATGAAACGTGGATTATCTGTTTAAACTGACACAAACAGAGAGAGATAAACACTGAAGCTTCTGTATTTACTAATGAGCCGAGATCTCATACTCCCCTCTACACACACACACACACACACACACACACACACACACACACACACTCCTCCCTCCCTCCCTCCCTCCTCGTGTATCTTATCAGTGGCGGCCATGGCGGCGGAGGACAAAAGCTAAACAAGCAGTGCAGGACCCAGAATCCCCTGTACCTCTCCATGTCCGTCAGCCGCGACGAGTCCCGGAAACCTTTGGCGAACGGGTTGCTGTCAATCTTCAGTTTGGTTATCTGAGAAAAAAAGACAAGAGAAAAGTGTCAATTATTATTCTTCAAAGTCACTATGTGGAGTATGAAAAAAATGTGATCATTAAAAAAATCTTCTGTAATATTACCACAATGCAGCTCATGATTTAAAGGAGCAGTCTGTAGGATTTAGTGGCATCTCGCGATTAGGTTGCACATTACAACCTAATTAAACAACCCCCCCCCCTCCCCCACTACTAACCATGCAAGAAAACCTACAGTGCCCGAAAACTTGCAAAAAGCTTGAAAGGCCTTCTTTACTATTGATATCTATATTGTCACAGTTTATCAATACACTTTCAGGCTAGTTTTAAGGGGAAATGTGTATTAAAGATAAAGACTTTTGCAAGTGAAACATGCAGAAAGGCAAAGTACTTAACAATTGTTGAATTTCACTTGAATTTCAAAGATATTACACTAATTTAGTTCAATACAGGCTGTGATTAATGACCAGCACTGTTGCAAAAAAAGGAGCCCAAGTAACAATTAGAGCTGGGTATCAGTACTCAATACTTTAAAGGTACTGACCATAATAAATCGACACTAAGTAGTATCGAAACGTCTCCCGTCAAACGATAACTGCAACCGATCCTTTTTGTACCCAGAACTAGAAAAATATGACTATTTGTGTGAACGTGCTCACAGGCAATCAACACAAGCGTTCTTCGATATAATGCAAATTGTGATTGGCCCACTGCCACAGCAGCTATATGACCCGTCTGTGTGATAATGAAGTCGCATTTAATGCTTCTGTTTACATGATGGTACTGGTGTCACTTTAAGGGTACTTGGATTAGTTCTGGTATCAGTAGTCATTTCATTCTGGGCTACTGTAGAAACATGGTGGTGCAACATGGCGGCCTCTGTAGAAGAGGACCCGCTCCCTGTGTAGATTATTCTTATTTTCAGGTGATTCTACACTAATTAAAACATACTTATGAATTTTATTCATTTTCTGCCAAATCCATTCTGCTAGATGCCACTAAATTCCACTAATGGAGTATAAAGCAACAACCTATTCTGTGAGTGAGTACCAATATCATGTGACCTCATGGTTTAAAGGGAAGAAATATAGGCTGGCAGTAACTGTAATAAAGCTTTATATATGAATAAAAACCAGTGCTGATCAGTGTTCCCTGCTCACTGCCATCTTCGTCAGGTCAAGGTCAAAAACCTTCAATTTTAGCTTTTAAGCCAACATGGACAAAGTGGAAATGGAAAGTCCATGAACTCCATCTGCTGAGGAAGATCATGTGATACGATCAAGTAAAAGGAAATTTTAAAGCCCCTGAAAACAGACAAGGCTTAAAGTTTTACGGCCGTTGGTTCGTGTCACTCACCAGCTGGTTCTGATAGGCTGTGACGGCGGTGAAGACGGTCTCGACGAAGACAAACGTGCGGAACTCCTCGGACTTGAGGTTGAGCAGTGAGGCGGTGTGGTCTTTCTTCTTGATGATGTGGACCCGCGGCTGGTACTTGTGCATGGAGTTGAGGATGATCTGCAGAGGAGGAGCACAGCCAGAGTCAATGAAACAGATCAGACATGTGCAGGTTTGAACTGTCCAATAATCATCGTTATACAACTGCCTGCAGGATTGCACCATGAAATACAGCTGAAGTCCCTCCATGTATACACACTAAAAATCACTGGGTTAGAAATTGGCCCAGTTTTGGTGTTATTTTTATATTATTGTTGGATGTCAGGTGTTTTTTGGCTTATAGGCACCTGTTGAAGGAAAGCAAGATGCTGAGTCCAGTCCACAGTGATGTTTAGTGCAATTTAGACTGATATAATAATTTAGAGTAGATAAAACAATGAAATGAATGAATGTAGAATAATATAAACACCTCAATAATAGTAGCAGTAAAGAAGAAAAACTATATTTACACACACTTGTGAATTGGGGATTCTTGAGAATGAAGGTTGTGCAAAAGAAATGAAGAACACAACAGAACAGCACAGTGCTAATTTTGCAAATATTATGCTGCAGGACAATGTGTACAACATGTATAATATGTACTACTGAGCCAAGGTGAGAGTTAGTGGTGTGTTTAACATGAAGTGCAGTATTTAGTATTTACTGCCTGAGTTGTTAATTGCTCTGTAATTGGTAGAATTTTTTTAAAATATCATGTAAAAAAACAGTGGCATTAAAAGGAAACATGATGTTATTAGACCTGTGACTAATGATTATGTTCATTATCGATTCATCTGACTAGTTGTTCGGTCCATAAAATGTCAGAAAATGCCAATTATTTTGGCCAGAGTCCAAGGTGACATCCTCAAATGTCTTGCTTTTTTCGCAACCAGAAGTCCACGACACAGAAATTAGAAAATATTCACATTTGAGAAGCTAGAATCAGAGAATTTGGGGGGAAATTTACTCAAAACAATGAATGGATTATTAAAATAGCTGGCAATTATTTTTTTTAAATTGGAAACTAATAGTTCAATCAAGTGATAATTGCAACTCTTTATGTTATATAAAATTATACAATAAGACACAATAAAGTGTCCCAGTGAGGTAACGTGCACAATGAAAGTGAAGCAGCTTAAAGGTCATCATTCATCAATTACTGACACCTGCTCTTTTCCTTTTGTGACGTTAAAATGTCCTTTAAATGTCTAAATATGAAACGCTTTACGTCAAAATGTGAGCTTGTCTGTCTGCCAGAATGATGAATATTGCATTGCTGCAGGTGTTTTTAAAACATTTCTTAAAAAGTCTGACATTGTCTATTTTATATTAATCAGATTATTGTCAATAAACAATTTAATTATATACAGTGTTGGAGTGTAAAACATTTGTGAAATGGTGAATTAACACATTTTAACACATGTCATAGCTGCTTATGCCTCTTCGCAGCTTTGGATACGTTTCAAAAATAGAAAAGCTTTCATATTCAACCAACTCGTCATTCTTATTGAAAGGGAAGGGGAGGCCAACAAAGACGGAGGAGAAAAAAAAAGGGCAAAAGAAGAATAACAAAAACACGAAGAGCTTGTGATGACAGAAGAAGACGGGGATGCTGTGCGAAGAGACGAAGAATAAAAAGACAGAGAGAGGAATGGCGTGATCGAGGAGAAAAAAAAAGAGAGACAAGTGCGAACAGATAAAGTTGTTAACAGCTGCAGCGTCATGGTGAGAATTTCCCCTCCATAGTTGTTTGTGTCTGGCTGCGTCCCAGGAAACAGTTTATCTTTCTCAACTCAGGCCAATAAATTAAAGATGGAACTGCTGTGTGACATTTTGTGTTTTCAACCAATCGTACAATTTATTATCAATCTCAGCATGCAGGTCACAGTTAAATTCAGATATAGAAACAGTAGATGCTGATTTTAGCTACACAAGGATGCACCATATACATTGCTTCTGTGTATGTCAGTGATAATAAAGTCAGATACAATGTGATATTTATATTTATTAAAATAGTAACCCTGTTTTTAGTGCAATGACACTGTTCCTCCATTGCTTTCATCACATAATTCATCCTGCTTGTTTGAATGATTTGTCAAATGGTTTTATTTGAGATATTGTTGGTAGTGTTTATTTTGGATACAGTAATTCTTTATTTTTTATTGCTTTTAGGTTACGTCTGTTTAAGAATATACAGTGCACACTCCAAATTAATTTAATTTCACTCATTTCATTCATTTATATTGTATGTTTCTGAGTAAAAACAGACATTTGAATTAATTTAAATGTAAATTAGCTAAGTATATGAATCAAATGATGATCATATACAATCTAACCTTTATCTGGTCCACAAAAATGTAAAATATTTTAGCAGTTTAATTATCACAATGCATTTGCTTGGTGTCTCTTGAAATACAGTTTCTTTGTGGCGATCTCTTTTTGGTGTAAATACATTATCTCTTCTTAAAACAAACATCTTTGGTATGTTTTTTACAAGATAAAATGTGTTTTAATATATATTATTATTATTAGTAGTAGCCAAAAAAATTTGAAATAATTTAAAGAGATATTCAGCACTTTTTGGTGTCATCTGCTCATATACTGTAGAGGCTTGTTTTGGTTACTTTCATGCAAGCTGTATCATGAGTCTAATTTTTTTTTTTTAAACAAACCCACACACACCTTTCAGGACAATAATTACCTGGTTTCCCATGCTGTCTGCCCTACTGTTGGCTAATTAATGGATAAACGCTAACTGTTTTTCTGTTCCCTGCTGCTGCTTGTCGTGATGCCTTCAGTGAAAGGAGGATTAAAGGAGCAATTTGCAAGAGTCAACCGAGTACACTCCGGCCTTTTATTTCTGACAGAGAGACGAATAGCCTGCTGTTCATGGAAGTTCTGCGTGACTTTTCAAACTTTAACATATTTATGTACACTTATAATTGACACGCTATTTAAACTAGAGCCTGACTGATATTGGATACAATTTTGATACTGATATTTTGGTTGATAATATTATATGTACAGAATATATAGATAAAAATACATTTTTGTTTGTAATAATCCCTCAAATGTAATGTAGGTATGATATTTATCCAGTTTAACAATACATTTAATTGTATAAAATGAATGTGCACGAATTAGCTTTGAATGGTAAAAAAACCCATTTGGGTCAGACAAAAAACAACAACAAATGCCTATATATAAAACTTGAATTTAAAAAAGGGTCAAATATAGCCTACATGAAAATAATGCCTATATCACTTATATAAATCAGCACAACATATTATTCACTGATACCAATATATCTGTGATATAGGTCAATATCAGTTGATAATATCGGCTGACTGATATATCGGTCAGGCTCTAATTTAAACTATATCCAGGCTTAGATTAATAATTTATGGCAATAGTAATAACAAATCCAGACCAGAAAACACAGCCCACTTACACATTTATACATATCATTAATTCAGCCAATTAAAAATGTTGGAAGGCCCAATTATGTTATTTATTCACATTCTTTTTTATTTATTTATCTATCTTCCACATCAGTGTTACCTGATTTATATTGTTTGATGTACTGTTGTTGTGTATGTGTGTAAGGTGTCCTTGAGTGCTTTGAAAGGCGCCTTTAAATAAAATGCATTATTATTATTATTATTATTGTTGTTATGTCATAAACTTAGCTTTGTCTGTTTTTGTTTCAGCTGAAATGTAACTGTGAGCTATGTTAACATTACAGCTTGTACACATGAGCTACATGTAATAATAACTATGTTAATACTTGACGTGCTTTTCTATCGTCAGCAGACAGAAGACACTCACATGTCCGTGTTGGTCCAGTTCGTTGTTCGTCAGTTTGACTTTCTCAAAGGAAACCATTTGCTTCATCAGCTGCTCTCCGGTGAACGGAGAGTCCGGGTGAACATACAACCTGCAGGAAAAGGACAAGAACGTGATGATGAAGAAGAAGTAGAACGTCGGGTCACGCCCTGCGTTCTGATTGGCTGAGCGGCGTTCGAAACCAGCGTTCGAAGCCAGCATTCCACTGCGTGACTTGTAGCCTAGCAACCGTTCCAAACGCGTTCTTGTTTTGTGTTTTGTTTATTTTTTGTTTTGTTTTTATTTTTTCGGAATCTATTTTTTGTTTTAGAGCAGGAAAATCGATGAATTCGTAATTCTAATTATTTTTAAATTAATATAAGCCTATACAGTATATTTATCAGTTTATCTAGTAGGAACCTACCTGTAGTTGACTAATTTACATTACGCAAATAAAGCAAATATTGCCGAAATAGCCTATAAAAGCCTGCATATAGCTTGTTTTATATGCTGTTACTTATGTTGCCATTAATCCACATTATCCGATTTAATTGTGTTTAGATCTTTATATGCAAGTTTATTTCGATTGTATAACGTTTCTATCTTTATATGTGAGATTATTTCGATTTAATTAGTCTATTTTTATGTCTTTGTAATTATAGGAAAGTTTAGATCACATGCATGGATTTTTTTTTTTTAAATACATGTGTCCAGTTTGGGCTATAACCTCATTCAGACACCAATAATAGAGTTGAATAAATGTTTTCTTTATTAAGTTTTTTCCCATCATGCAGCCATGAAAGACAGTCTGGTGGGGAAATATTGAATACTTTGTTTGGTTACTCATTTCCTCGGTGTGAAAGTGGGACAGTTCAATTAGCCTAATTAATAGGAATCACACAAAAAAAAATACCGGAATCAGTATAAAAAATGTCCAACGTGGATTTTTTTTTTCTTAAATTGTTGGATGCAGCCTGCACTCAGACCCTCCCAGGAAAAAAAACTTGACTTCAGTGTCTAAGCATAGACGGTCCTTTCCTGCACTGAGGGAAGAAACGCGGCTTCCTCAGCTGGCGTGTTACTTGAATTGACATCTTCACATCATTGATCAGCATGTATGAAGGCTGCCAGATGCATCCTGATCATTCCTGCTCTATAATAAGGTGGCGACTTCAGTTTTTGGTGTTTGAATAAAACGAAACGCATAGACTAAACACGATAAATCCCAATATAACCATTACTGGAGTACTGATGTGACGGCTCCTGTTATTAACACAACACCGACATCTGGAATAAAAACAGTCACCTAAGAAGCGTCTGGCATGAAACCTACCATTAAAATATGGTATATATAATGTAAGTCTTATATATAAACATAATTATACTATTAGACTAAAATAACACGTTAACCTCGCCTAGTTATAATTTCCATACACACACACACAAACACAAACACAAAAAATAAAAAATACAGGCTGTATTCTCCTCATTCATTAAAGCACTTTGAACTAGCCTACACTAGTCTGTATGAAAGGTGCTATAACATTTGATTGATTTGATATTTGTTTTTTGTGCTTTTTCCGATTATTTTCTATTTCTTTCTTCGTTTTGCTTCTTTTTTCACAGTCATGAAGATGAAGTAGTATTTTATGTTCAGTCATCAGCTGTGTGGACGGTGAGTGTCTGTACCTGGCGGGCAGAGGAGGGTCCGCCTTGCCGGCCACCAGCCAGGAGGAGCGGTGATAAGCGTACCGGTACCGCTTGTTGTCCACCGGGACGATGTCCATCAACACGATGTACTTAGAGTCCTGGTCCACCCCGGAGAAAGAGACCCGGATGGTGGGAAACATCCTCCTGATAATCACAGGGCAAAATATTATCATTATTATTAGTAGTAGTATTATTGTTATGCTAATTATGCCTACTAAAAGCCTATTGATTATGTGCCATTTAGTTTTTTCTCTTCAAATCGAATCTAACCAATATTTGCTACTATTATTATCCTATCAATAGCAGTAGTAGTAATATTTGTATATTTTTAATTTTGAGCACAGCTTTGTAAATGTATTTATATACAAACAGCAGGCAAGACATCTCAATCATAGCTATGCATGACTAAGATATCAAAACATTCTTCACTGTCAGACACCACATCATGTCCAGCAGTCTGTTTTCTTTTTCATTAAGTTAAATAACTGTATTTTTTGTAAATGTTATTTCCCAACATGAAGTCTAAATGCTGTTTTCAAAGCCGTCTCCACACTGCCAGGAATCCTGGTGGAGAAATAGTGAATCCGATATGTTTGGGTTCTTTTTTTCTTTCTTTCTTTTGTTAGGGGGCTTTAAAGTGATCCCTCTTAAATTCTGAAGCCTAGAAAATAAATATAGTATTTTTTTGTAGGATGAAAAATCCCCTCAGGTTACTGAAACTCCCAAATTGCCAGAAAAACACATTTGCACAATGCACATCCACGAAAATACAATCAGTAGAAATATAAATGTTTTCTAAGCTTATGAAAGATAAGCTTGTCCCAGTTTAGACGGAAATACCTACAAATATATTTACACTGTAAGCTAAAGTCACTTGGTTGTTTTTCTTTTAAGATATAGGCTACTCTGAAATATAATCTAATTCTAATTCTTCTTATTTATTTACGTATTATAAGCACACATACATAAGCCCTGTGGTGTGGGCCTACAGTAAACCTATAGCTTGTTCATTTTGTCACGTGTATGTACTTAAACTTCCGCTTTATCAGACGAAAGGTGAACTTTTCATCTCAGGTGTTGCTGTGTGTATCGCACCTCTGCATCAGGAAATAAGCTTTATTCTTAATTTTACCTTTTAAAAAAAAAACAATAACAGCAATAACGGGACAATAAATGCCCTGCTTGTTTTATTTGTAACAAAGTTTTGGGCTAAAAAAAAAGACATGAGCAGTGTGTGTGTGTGTGTGTGTTAGGTTTTTTTTTCTTTTGCATCCTTCCTTATAATTTAGTATATTAAAATGCTGTTTATATTATATAATTTTGACCAATTTATCTAATTATTATCAGGGCTATTACTATGACCATTATTATTAGCTTATATTATAGTCTAACAACTCCCACTGCATAGTGATAAATAACCATAAATGCATGTAAATGATATAAATCAGGTGTTAACCATTTACCTGCCGGACTTGGTGATGATCATCTCGGTGCCGAGGTCGTGAAACTTGTCCCACAGCTCTTTGGTCTCCAGGCTGCACGAGATCTTCGCCATCTCCTCGCTAGGGATGCCGGGATTGGTGGGGATCAGCGGCTCCGTGCACACCGCGGGCGCGCTCCCGCTGAAGTCCCCGTGCCCGTCCAGGGATGACAGGTCCGGCAGAGACTGCTGGTTGCAGGAGGACTTCTCCACAAATTGCTCTTTTTGTTTTTAAAGAATACACGCAGAAACAAAAAGGAAAAAAAAGTAAATAGATCTATAACTTACAGTTTCTCAGTTTCTTTTAATTATTCCTTTTGTATATTGTTAATATTAGAGCATCCATACTGATCCATGCACATTAAATCTCAACAGGAGCGTTGACAATGAAACGGAAAACATGTTTCCTATTTGAATCCATTAAATATGTTTGTCCTTAATGGAAAAAGGCCGCTGTGACAATTTCACTCAAATGATAGAAAAAGGGCAAAAATGGACTGAAACATCTGCAAAATGTTTTTTATTCCTTAAAAAAGATGACCAGATATCAAAACCCCTTTTTGAGGATTGTTAAGAAATAATAGTGGAGTATTTTGGATATGTGAAGCTGCAAATGACACAAACGTCTCCTGTAAGAGAATAAAATAAATTCTGATTGATTTCTTTAAAAACTCTCCAGACCTTTCTGTTCCAAATTCAGTGAATATGGAAACAAAATACACTTCATCACCTGCATGTTAACATTTACTTTCTGTATAAAACACATGATCCACTGTGTCAGTCATCTTCACTTCTTTTGTAATTTCTGGACATTATTTAAATCATTAATAACAGCTCGGTTATAATATACTTATTCAAACCTCAATTTGAAACAATCGCCACAACTCTATAAATGTAAAGAGTGTATTTGTGCAATTAAAATGATGTTAGGAGTTTTTTTGTCACCATATTTACTTATTTATTTATTTTATATACTATTTACATTATAAAGCTTCGGCTCCCTTCGCTTTTTACCTCACTGTCAACAAAGAGAGTTCATCCATCTTTAATATGCGTATTATTTCCTCTTTTTTTCATCTCTTGGTGTTGGCCTTTTTATTCCAGTTAGTTATTATCTTTTTTTTTTATTCTCTCTGTTGCTTCATCGGCTCTCAGTTTCCTCACGGGGAACTTTCACCTCATTAAAACCTTCATAAACGCAGGATTGTTTGTGCGTAAAACTTAAATTACTACAAAACTTTACGCACAAATCAACCCAGAATTAAGTTTATTTTATTTCCCAGTCCCAGACTCACCGAGTGGCTTGATGGTGTTCTCCTCCGTGTCTTTGTCCTTACTGGACTTCCCACTGGACATCAGGGCGGCTATGGAGAAAGCGTTTGCCCGGGATGAGAGCTGAGGTTTCGGGGATGACGTGTACTCCATGTCTTTGGGTAAAAAGCTCAAATTATTCCGCCTTCAAAATAAAATAAACAAAATCCTGTGTCCGCCTGTTATTGGCTCCCGGCGGAGGAAAAATACGCGCAGTTTCTCCCCGTTTTCAGTCTATTTTACGCACAAACAATCTGCTCGCCTGAACGGATAACAAAAAAAAGAAAACTCGCCTCTTTGCACAAAAAAACCCAACAAAAAAACACTTGTCACAAACGAGTTAGAAGTCTTGTTGGATGCATGTTGAAGGAAGAAGGAGGACTGACTCCAGTGACTTGTGAGCGTCCTGCGGTGGCAGATCTGAGGCCGGCTGCTCTTTGGGAAGCTTTGGTCCTGGTCACCCGCCCCTTATTATTCCAGTCTGTCCTCCAATCACTGTCTCGGCTTCCACGTCACACTCACACTGTCCCACAGCGGCTCTGATACCGAGCAGCCAATTAAATAAGCGGGCTGTCAGGGTTTTTTTTCTTTTTTTTCTTCTTCTTCATACCCAAGACCCCAAATAGAGACAGTGTGTGATGTTGAAGAGGAACAGTGTGTATTCATCTATACTGAACTGTAGAGGATCTGATGTTGGTTTTAAAATGATATGCTTAACTGTCATTGCATAATATTGAGAGAAATAAAAAGTGACCCAAGAATGAGTTATTTGATAATTAATGGCAGCAAAAAAGAAGCCATGATGATCACACACACACACACGCACACACACACACACACACACACACACACACACACACACACACACACACACACACACACACACACACACACACACACACACACACACTCTAAATCATTTCTTAAGATTTTGGTCAGACATTAAAACATTTTAGTCAAAACTGGAAGGTATTACAGAGAAAATACAAATATACAAAATCGAATCTCCAGCTCCAAACACTAAATAATCATAAAAATAATGTTTCTGTAATTAAAATATGTCAAAGTTTACAATTTTGTTGTCAAATATGTGGTAATGTTTAAGGGTGGTGCATGTGATGTTGTATTGTGGGGTATTTCTAATATTCTTGCAGCTTTTGAGGAGTGTAAATATAATTTTAAAAGCATCTCAATAAAAGGCAATAAAGTGCATTATCACTATAAAGTATACAACCTCAAAACAAACAGTAGAGTTGAGTCAATTGACCAACAATTTACATTTTGATTACTTTTTCTGGTCACTCAGTGTAAATTATACTTTAAAATGCCAACAGTCATCACAAACTGTATTATCTGTTCAAAATGTATACTTTATATTGGTATTGATTGATTTAAAATGATCAACACATGAGGTTTTTCCTCTAATTTTATCCTTAAGTTGTTTTTGCGTAACAGACACATTACAGTCTCTCTCTTTTTTTAGGCAGAGCACCTAACTGAAACCTGTGTCCTCTTATGAACAGTGGCTTTTTTGTGATGTTAACATATTCAGAGAGAAACTTACTTTACTTACTGCTGCTGTTTTGATTTATTGGATAGCTAGTTTTCACAGTCAGAGCCTAAACGTCGCTTATTCTATATGTATTAACATTTATTCATTTGGCAGATTTTGCTTGGTGTTGTATAATCCAAACCGCTGCAAATCAAAGAGAAACTTCACTCAGTTTCATTTTCCACCTGACATAAGTAATAGAAAGTTGTGTGCACATTACATACTATATTTAGGGCAGGTGTAGGACAACAGGCTCAATGAAGGAAAGACAATAGTGTCTGCACACTGGATTATAGCTACTGAACAATTAATGGACAGGAAAAGGCAACGTTTCAGCCCTACAGGCAGTCCTGACGTGAATTGCATGTATGGCGTCAATGTGATGTAGTCAATGAGGTGTAATCTATAATCTATATGTGTGTTTTTGTCTTTATTTACTCTTTATTTCCACCTGACCACCAAGTGCCATAAGGTTCCAGGTGCATGTAATGTGTAATGACACATTTTTTGCAGCGGGAGAGGCAAAAGTGAATAGGTGAGTAGGCTATGTGGTTTAGTTTTAAAATGAATATCTTTGGTTAACCCTTGTGTTGTCCTCGAGTCAAGGAAGGAAGGGAGGAAGAAGGAAGGAAAGGAGGAAGAAAGAAGGAAAGGAGGGAGGATAGGAGGAAGAAGGAAGGAAAGGAGGGAGGAAGAGGGAAAGAAAGGAGGGAAGGAGGAAGGAAGGAAAGGAGGAAGGGAGGAAGAAGGAAGGCAGGGAGGAAGGAGGAAGAAGGAAGGAAAGGAGGAAGAAGGGAGGAAGAAGGAAGGAAAGGAGGGAGGGAGGAAGGAAGTATGGAAGGGAGAAAGAAGGAAGGGAGGAAGAAGGAAGGAAAGGAGGAAGAAGGAAGGAAAGGAGGGAGGGAGGGAGGAAGGAAGGATGGAAGGGAGGAAGAAGGAATGGAGGAAGGAAAGGAGGAAGGAAGGAAGGACAGGAGGGAGGAAGGAAGGGAGGAAAGGAAAGAAGGAAGGGAAGAAGAAAAGGAAAGAATGGAGGATGGAGGGAGGGAGGGAGGGAGAAAGGAAAAGAGGAAGGAAGGAAGGAAGGAAGGAAGGAAGGAAGGAAGGAAAGAAGGACAGAGGAAAGAAGTAAGGGAGGAAGGAAAGGAAGGAAGGAAGAAAGGGGGATGGAGAAAAGAGAGAAGGAGGGAGGGAGGAAGGACAGACGTAAGGAAAGGAAGGAAGGGAGGAAAGAAGGAACAGTCAAAACAGATGGGGTCAACTTGACCCGGGAGGACGACACAAAGGTTAAAAGCTGTCATAATAAGTAGGATGATGATGATAATGTTAATTTCTGATGAGGTTTGAATTGTGATCTGAATATGAATCATACACTGTACATAAAGACGGATGTAGCAGGGTGTGATGTTTTTATTGGAGCCAGTTTGAAGACCAGAGTTGCAGCATAATGGTCGTTTGAAAGGAAAGCTGCCAAATAAGGTTTTTCACATTCTGGAAAGACCCCCTACTAGCGTATTGGGAACACTTAGTGATGCACATTTGGTCTAATGCTAGCTACTTTAGCTAAACTGATCTAACTGGACAGGTATCACAATCACATAACATTAAATTTATCAAAAATGTTGCGTCAATAGTCCGACTTAGTGTGAGTCCCAGAGCCTTGGAGAATCAGCAGGTGAGCGAACTATCAATCACAGCTGTCAATCAACACCCACTTAAATCTGAGGGCCTGAATTTAGAGATTGAGGCCATAATTACTAGTTGAAAAACATTACTGACATGGTATTTCCAGAGAGAAGATGGTTTGACTGAGAGTGAGCAGGACCCGTCGGTGGCTCTTTAAGGGACTTCAACACTGGCCTCAGACTCAAGCCGTGGTAGCTCTCTGCTTGGTATGAGCCCGACCTGGTTATAGACTGTGAGACTGAACAACACAGTGACTCGCCATAGATTCTGCTTCTTGCCCTCATTATGTGATGTGAGGTGTGTTAGACCCTTAGCAACACACACACACACACACACACACACACACACACACACACACACACACACACACACACACACACACACACACACTCACACAGGAACCTTATTGAGTGCAGGAGCAGCAGTCTTGGGTTAATCCGTTCTATGACACACACCAGTGAGCCCCTAATCTCTCTCTCTCTCTCTCACACATACACACACACACAGACACACACACACAGACACACACAGACACACACACACACACACACACACACACACACACACACACACACACACACACACACACACACACACAGCTTTCACGTGACAACAGGAAATGCACATTATTTTTTATGAGGCCTGCTGGTAACAGTGGTAATACTCCAGTGTCAGTAGCAGTCTAGTTGGTTGTAACTGGTGACAACAGATCAGCTTTCCAGGCTCAGACTCTTCACTGTTATCATCGTATTACTGTCCTTAATCACTCATTCAAGTTTATATCAAAGAGGAAAGCTTTCGACTGATTAAAGAAATCTTTTTCGTATTTCCTGCTATTTCTTTTTCTTTTAACTTGATAGGGGCCGAATCCGGTCTAGACGTCACATAAGGTTGAGTCCTTATCGAGACAATGTTTTGACTTCCTCGATATGACAGATAAGCACTGCCTGGGTCACAACAACAAAGACAATTAGAGAGACCGCTTTCACTACAGACCCAAAAGCATATATATTCATTAAAAGCCAAAAACTTCATAGTGTGTTTTTGCATGGGTCTATCAGTGGACCTCTTCTCTGGGGACCCAAGATCTGCGAGCCAATGGGAAGAGAGTAGGGAACACAGATGTATAAGCGTCACCTCCTTTTCTGCCACAATAGCATGCAAGCAACTTCTTTAAGATTAATTTAACTAATTTTTTCTCAGAATGAGAAGGTAACATTGTCTTCTGTGTAAAAAAAAAAAAACTGTTTGTGAAATAAAAATCAAAGAAAACCACACAAAGAGTCAAATGTTCAGGTATTACTGAGCAGATTTTGCATTCTGGGTTGTATTTTTGTACCACAGTATTTCTTTCACACCTAACTAACTAATACATGGACTTACCAGGACTTAAGCTCCGGGTCCTGGGCCTCAGATCGAGGACTAGGGGTCTAAGAAGACTTGAGTTTAAAAAAAGAACAGCAAACAGTAAACATAATGTAGGAGAGTGAGCTACCTGTGATGCTGGGATGGACATGATGGGAAGTAAATCTTATCGCTGTGCTTCGATATTTGGTCGTTACAATGTGCTTGAACACGACAAAGATATCACATGGACTTGGAGGAGGAGTTTGTGGCAAAAGCGATTCAGTTTCAGGGGTTTGTGCACAATGAGGTGAACACATTGGTGGTTGAAATGCTCAAACACTTGAGTTGAAGAAAATTGCAGTGTTCCCAAATACAGACATAACCCTATGCCCTTTCCTTACCCCTCCTGTCACCAATGCAAGCAGAGAGCGATCTTTCTCTAAACTTTCCTTTGTTAAAAGTAGACTGCGGTCAACTATGCAGCAAGAAAGACTGAGTCACCTCACCCTTATTGTTCATCAGCATTACATTGTTCAGGGTGTGATTTTAAAGACACAATCAAAGAGTTTGTGTCAAAGAAAACCAGAAGAAATCACTTCTGAAGGTAAGACAATATGTTGTTTTCTTTGCTTGTAATGTTTTCAGTAGAAAAAGCTTCAACCTGCTCTGAACACCTCCATTTGTGACTATCTCTACCTCGTTAACAACCTCATGTCTGCTTGTTGCACATGCCCATAAATGACTGCGCTGACCATTGCGTAGCCTTTGTTGCTAAGGTTGTTGCTAAGGTCTTTCCATGTGTTTTGTATGTCTGCTATCGGATTTCGGCCTGAATATGAACATATATTTGAGAAGTTGACATTTTAAGAAAAAGAAATCTGTGAAATCTAAGTGAAATCTTACAACTATAGTTCGCTTTAAGGTGTGTTGACATTGCCTCGAGAGCCAGTGTAGGTTTCCCAAAGAGTTGGCCAATCAGACTAGAGTGGGCTCATCGTTAAAGAGACAGGAGCTAAAACAGCTTGTTTCAGACAGAGGCTGAACTGAGGGGCTGCTTAAAGCCAGTATGAGATA
Source organism: Scomber scombrus (assembly GCF_963691925.1). NCBI lineage: Eukaryota > Metazoa > Chordata > Actinopteri > Scombriformes > Scombridae > Scomber > Scomber scombrus. Next base: position 22,196,541 of record NC_084976.1, on the reverse strand, counting down.
AATAAGGAGTTTTTTAAACTGTAAATCACACAAAAATAATAATAATATAAAAATAAATAAAAAATAATAATGCAGTTGGACCCTTTTTCTTCTTTTGATACTGAGAAAGTCACATCTGAAGCAGAAGCTTACGAGGAGCACCTGAATGCATCACATTTGCAAAACGCTGACTTCTGATTTTTTCCAAAAGTCTCTATATGTGTATGTGTGTGTGTGTGTTTGTGGGTGTGTGTGTGTGTGTGTGTGTGTGTGTGTGTGTGTGTGTGTGTGTGTGTGTGTTGTGTGGATAGAGCAGGATCACCTCTCATCCTCAATGTCACTCTCTCCCTCTCTCTCTGAGAGATGGAGGCTCACATAAACACAGAGTCAGAGATCCGTGGAGCCGCTAAACCTATTAGGAGACTCCTGAATGCAAATCCGCTGCTGCAGATATTTAATAAGAGACCTGCGCTGGCAAATTAGATTACCTTGCAATTGCCAGTGGATAATGTGCTAAAAGCTTTCCCACTTAAGCGTTACTCCTTACTGAATATTATTCACACTTTGAGGGGCCGGTGCAGCCTTAAAGAAACAGACAACCTGGAAGTGAACCAGGGGAAAAATATGGTGGTTAGTGTTTCTTTCACAGCTGAATACAGGATGAGTCACATATAAAAACAGGGAATAAAAACGTGAATGACGTGCAGGTTGACTTGGACAAAATAAGTTCATAAATTTGATGAGTTTGATGGGACATTTTATAGCAAAGGTTTTTGAGGTTTGGCTTTATTGACAACACATTAAAACTGTTCATTGTCTGACATGAAGAAATATCACAATACAAGCAGTAAACTTATAGACAATAGACAATTTAAGCCCAAAAACTTGTTTAAAAAAGTGTTTTTTTAGGATGCAGACAGGACAAAAAGGAAACAGACACATAACATCATAAGAGGTCATAAGAGACAACAGCTGCATGACACTAGTTTAAAATGCAGTAATAAAAAATTAATCAAAGGTTCAAATGGGGATCTTCTCTTTGTACAAAGATAATTTGTTACTTAAACATCTGTGGCTTTGGAAGATATCCTTTTGACTTCTTTAATTCAGACAGTTGAAGCCTTATATTCACTTCTGCTGTGTTTTTACACAGGACGAAGACTGTTTGTATCCCCATATTGCTTAAATTGAAATTACTTTAAGAAGATATCTCTGTGCAGCCAGTATAGACAGGAGGATTCATTATAACAACCAGTATCTCTTCCAATGTATGTAAGGGCATGTTAGTATTGTTTTAAGACATACTGGAAAAAATGTGAAGCTTTTGTTGAACTCATATTTAACTCAACTTGTTGCCAGTTTAATAGAATAATAAGCATTTCAGAATGAGGCAGATTACTGAACTAGTATGAGTAAAAAGACACCAGCATGAATCAAATAGAAACAGATAGACTTACTTACATTCAACACAATCTGGTAACTACTTACTTTAACTTAGATGTTCCATACACTTATCCTAGAAGAGCAGGTTTCAGGTACTTTGCACCTTTTAATAAACTGTATTATCTGATGTTTTTATGACTCTTGTAACTGCTTTTATCAATTCTTTGTTTCTTTGTTTATCTGTCTGGCTTTAGTTGTATTGTTTCTGTTTGATGCTGATCTTGTTCTCAGGTCTCTTTTTAAAAACAGATCGCAATCTCAAGGAGACTACCCGATAAAATAATCACTAAATACATTAAAAAGTGATTTTAAAAAGTGATTTGTACAGACAGATTTTGCAGTGTCACTTGCTCAGACTTGATGCGATTAAAATCTTTGTCTTTTTATCATATAGTCTTGAAATGTTGAAAATCTGACATTTGATGGAATACAAATTCATAATAATAATTTTTGAGGGAAACAACTCAAACAACCTCTGCTTTTACCATTCATTTCACTCATTTAAATAAGAAAAAAAGTAACTGAGCATGTTAAAGATGGCATGTTTTGCAGTGTGCGACGCTCTTCTTGCCACACATCAGTATTTCTCAGTAGTAGGAGATAACAGGATAGGTGACGGCTCACCACACTGAGAGCCTAAAGCCAAAGCACTCAGGGATATGACGATGAAACGATCCGAACAATTATTCCTCGGGATAAATGGCCACGGTGCGAAAAGGTCAGCGACAAACGACAGCCAATTCCCAGCAGAGTGGAATCTGAGGAAAAATAATCGCCCCGTGATTGAATTGAATCCTGGGACATTTGAGCCACAGTAATGAAATGGCTGTTGTTGTGACCCGACCCCTTCACCTCCCTGACGATTTTCTACCAGATTACAGAGCATGCAGCAGGGGCGACTATTTGCCTACAGGAATACATTTAATATATGTGCATGGGTTTTGTTTTGTCAATGTAAATCCCCATTATCACAGGTACTTCTGCATATTACATGTCAGCGTTCACTTTCGGGGCTGACGGGGCCACGGAGCGATGTTATCTGGGCAAGCTGATTTATAATCGCCATTTAATGGTCGCTCCTTAGAACAAATGCAACAAAAGAGCAAAAGTTCAGCACTAAATTAGATCATTTATACTAAAATACAAAAGGAAGGCAAAAGTTTAAGCTAAATTCTAACGCCAGTAGAGTTTCTAACGATACTCAGCTAAAAGTAGCTAAAGCCTGCTTGAAATTTTTTTTGGGTGATCTAATGCGCAAATTTGCATAAATGTGATGTCATATTGTAATTCCAAATATTTAGGTATTTGGTTACGATCATAAGATATGAAAAAAGGCAAGGAAAGAAAATGAAGTCTAAAGACTAAACATGACTAAACTTGAGAGGGGTTCAGATCTGCTCAAAGTGGTTGCTAGCTGAAAAAAAAAAAGTTGTGAAGCTGGACTTGAAAACCGCCAATTATAGTAAGAAAGTCGATAAATTGGCAACACTGAATCTCAGTGTGCTAACATGTTTGTATAATATTTACCATGTTCACCATCTTTAGAATATAAGCATGCTAATATTTTCTAATTAGGACTTAACACAAAGTACAGCTGAAGATGATGGGAATATCATGAGTTTTGCAGGTCATAAATATTATGTCATATTATCATAAATAGTATTTGACAAATTCAAATTTTGACCTTATATCTCAAGCTTTTACTTGATGTAGAATGAAATGATTGTTATGTATTATAAAGCACTATGCTGGCAACTGATAAACCATCAAACTCATGGAAAGATTATTCAAACTGGACTTTGTGGATATCTGTATTTAATCTTTTTACATGCACACAAGGAAAAATGCCCCACTGACATCTGAGTTAGTCAAATCAAGTGGATATGTCACATTTACAGTCTTTATAGTGAAATCTTCTCTCTTTATGTCTCAGTGGACAGTGTTTGAGCTGTGGTGTAAGTATTGTAACAAAAAGTAGGACTTCGGCAGTAAAAAGACACATTGAAACATTGAAAGATATTGACTTGATTTAACTAGTCTGGATGGCTTCATGTTAGCTTCAAGTACACAGACTAAGATGAACGTACATGCTCTTGTGTTTTGACTTAAATTCTGTTTTCATCAGTATTTCCAGCCTTATAGTTGCTGTTAAACTCAGTGGAAAAACCTGTTTGTTAAAGCTCCTCGTGGGTGAGATGAGTAGAGGGGGGGTTGAGGGGGAGAGAGAGAGAGTGGGGGCGAGTCGAGACGTGGGTCCTGCATTTGAACTTAACCTGGCTGTGGCCCGGGACTGACGCAGCAATTAGCACCAGGGATCAACATCAAAAGGAACGGCGCAGTGTGAATCTGGTCTAATTAGTCATATGAACGGAGGCAACAGACCGACCACTGCATGCCTCAGGAGGGGTGTGAGTGTGTGTGTGTGTGTGTGTGTGTGTGTGTGTTGAGGACTGACTCACTACAGTCAACAGCAGGTGAATGAGAGTCCATGTTGGTGAAGACATGCTTCAGATCAAAGCTTTGTTATGTCAGCTAATGTGTGATCTGATATGATCTGTTTCTAAAATTATAGGAAAACATCCCCCACAGCTCCTCAGTAAAACTCCTACACATCTCTACTTTACTGTTCAATACTTTCTATTTTCATGAATTCATATATATTAAAAGTCTGAATGATGTCTGCAACAAAATAAAGAAGCTAAATCGAGTTATTTTGGGTTTATTTCACGCTGCAGATTTTCTAGGAAAGTTATTTTTATAAGTTTTATCACCAGACGAAAATGTTGATATTGGATAATTCTGCAAAAGTCTGGGATGGATTCAGTGCAACTTTGTCTCTTTAAATTTTTAAAAGTAAATATGTTTGAGAAAAATATAATGCCATATAATGTTTTTATCAATATAACAGAATATATTCAGACTTGAAAAATTGTGAACATATCCTTTAATAGAAGTTTCCTGCAGTGGCAAATATCATTTTCATCAGCCTTTAAACAAGTTTTTTTTCATGTCATTTTATTTTATTTCGATTTTATTTTAATATCTAGGTTTTTTTGTACTTCTGACGATGATTTCTATCCTATCTTCGATGATCATATTTTATTCATACCTTGCTCATTTTCATGGTTACATCTCTCCAGTGAGGCAAAAAGTTAAAAAGCAAAACTTAAACCACAAGTGGACAGAGCTAAAGAATCACCGTTTTAAATTACTGCTATAATCAGAATGTTAAGAATAAATGTTGTATTCATGAACGGATAGTAAAAATACAGTTCCTTGTTTACCATTAAAGGTTGAAGAACATCCAGCTGTAGCTGAAGGATCAAATGTTTGACTTTTGGATTTTCGAGCAGGTTTCCATAAACACCCCCTCACCCCCTTCTTCAACTCTGTCTTGCCCAAACTCAATGGGATTACACTGGGCCTTGGTGAAGGATAGGTCAAATGAAAAAAGGGGGAGGAGGAGGAGAGGGATGAGGATGTGATGGATCAGGGGACCGTTGAGCCACAAACACTGTGATGATGTGTGACGGAGGTTTGTGAGAGAGTTTTCAAAGTCCTTGTTCAAAGAGAAAATCTCATGACAGACACAAAGTCAAGTTCAGACACACTTCAGATACTGAGGACCTGCTTCAAGTTGGTGATTATAACAGAATTAGTGGGCCAGTTGGTATTTTATGGCTATGTGAGCATGTTCACTCCATTCATTGGTACCTAGTTGTTCTAATTCATGTCTGAATACTGATAGTTGGGAGCAAAACTATTTCCTCTAAAGGGTTTCAGTGCAGATGTTTTGATCTGCACCTGACTGTTAGGGGTGGGAATCACCAGAGGCTCCACGATACGAAATTATCACGATACTTGTGTCACGATAGAATATTTTCACGATTGTAAATACATTGCAATACGCTGTGATATATTGCAATTCATTACCCTTTTTCATGTGCAAATTATGTCCCCAAAGGGAAAAAAACTTCAATTTTGATGTGCAAATTCCTATAATAGAAGATCGATACTTGGCGTCCGTGTATCGATACAATGCTATGCTATGCTATTGGCTATGATTGCAATGTTAAAAGAACACAACAAACACAAACAAAAAAATCACATCAGACGACTGGACTGGTCTAAATGCAGAGTTGAAAACAGCCTTAGTTGATTTATTTTGTTTTTGAAGTCGTGTTACAGTTGTGTGGAAACGCAGGCGCTCATTTAAACATCTTTCCTTCTCGGTGCATTCATGGAAACTCCAAAGTTTTAGAGTTATTTTTATTAAAAAAAACAAGACGTTAAACACAAACTGGTAAAACACACTGGCTTTTAGCAGCTGACTTACATATCTCAGGGCGTTTTCACACCTATAGAACAGTGAACTTGGTGAACTTGGAGCGTTTTCTCCTTGATTCAGTTTCTTTTCACACAGAGTAAAAATCTAATCGAGCCCAAAATGCAGCACTACAAGTCATGTGAGAACGTTTGCTCACTGGTTGGATGTGTCAGAGGCGGGAGCAAGAATTTAAACACAGTCAGAAGGTCCTGAAGGAGGACCAGTGGCCAAATACAACATAGGACTAGTTGCACCAGTCCAGGTCCAACTTCAGTTGGCAACTGTTAAATTCACTCATCTGTATCCCAATATGCAAAGCTCACCTGCTCACAGGAGCCATTTTGCTCAAACCTGCAGAGTACACATACTGTAGTAGATGGATTGAATTGAAGTTGGATCACGTTCCCACCACAAATTAACTCTTCCAGAATTGCAACAGAGGGGAACAAACCCTCAGATCATGAACGTTTTCACAAATAATCACCACATGGCTACAAGACCTCAAAATCATGTGGTCCTCTGGGGGTCCCTGAACTTTCTAAACCAATATCACTAATAACAAAGAAACATATTTGTTTGTAAGAAATTTGGTAAAAATGTATACATTTGGATCGAAACCAAACTACATACGTCAGACCAGATTGAGAACAAAATGTGTTGATTCAGATCTGAATTTGGGTGTTTTAAATAAATATATTTATGCAAAGAAAGAGGTTATCCTAAATGAATAAAATAATGTATATGCTGCATATCTGTCAATCTAAAATGGTATAGATTTGTGCATCTTTTCATCGGTCTTTTTGGTAAACTCTTGGCTAAAGTCTAATTTAGTCTGAGCATTCAAATGCGTTTAAACACACTGACTATCTGAGCCTGAAAGGATGTCATGTCCGTCCTCCTTGCCCATCACCCAGCCATCTGCTCTGTCTGTCTCTACACGACTATCGGACATTCAGCTGGTCAAACAAGTGTTAGATCTTTAAATGGGAATGTTTGACTCCGCCGCGCTTCTGAATAATTGAGGAGCTCGGTGGTTAAAAAAAGAAAAAGAAAAGCCGATTAATGCACATCTACAGCGTCTACTCTGCCGTCTGTCCTCAGAGTGTTTGTCAGAGAAAGAGTGTGACAGACACTGACAGCGAGAGGCTAATAACACGCTTACTGCAACACCCGAACCCTTTTTGCAGCATAGCACAAACAACCATGAGATTTTAGCGACAGGGGCGTGGTGCTAAAAGCTGTTGGGGACAGTGGGATTTTTTTTTTTTTTAGAAACCTCTTCAACCTCTTTGTACATCTCTTTAAGGAGGAGTGCTGTAATTGTGTTGTGATTCTGCAGACTGGCTCGACCCTGCCGAACCCCCCGGGGAAGCTGTTTTCTGAGATGTGCCAAGAGTCACATCTCTAAATATGGCCACGGGTGGAGGGGAGTCATCGCCGCATGTTAGACTGTGGACTTCACCTCCGTGTCCTTCTATTAGTTTGACCTCAACTTCAGAACTCCACACTTCAGCTCCACAGATTTTCACTTTGGCAAGGAGAGAGAAGGAGATGCGCTCTGTGGAGAGTTTGGAGGATTTCACACCGAGGCTGAAATGTCAAAGTCAAGGTTATTGTGCAACTTATAAAGGAGGATTTTCACTATTTCATAAGTATATCTATTTTATGTCCTTTAAGGTGAAGTTTCCAAATCACAGGGCATTCAAAAAATACACATGCATTTTTCTTTGAATGGCAAAAATACACATGAAATCCACAATATGGAATAATATGAATTACTTTTTAGATCTAAAATATGGATTTTACAATAGAAAAAGAGAGATTTTTTCCAATATTCTGTGTCTACTGAGGTTTTTTATGCAACTATTATGCTTTAAAGCCTCTGGGAACAGCATACAATATGTGGGGAAGAAACTGTGAAGGAGTTCAAACGGCTGAGTGTCTGAGATGTAAGCACCACTTTTTTGTAGCTACTCTTTATTTTTAAGATACTAACAACACAGCAGCATGTGTGTGTGCGTGTGTGGGTTGGTGGGCAGTCGGGGGGCTGAAGACTGGAGCTGGTGAGCAGAGGGATGCAGGGTGCTAACAGCCGCCCCAGTGAGAGGAGCTAAAGGCGCTGCATGTGCAAAGAGCCCCTGTTAGTAGAACTGACTTTAACCTTTATTCACTTAAAGACCCCGTCAACCCCGAGCACCCCCCTCCATCCCACAACACCACCCACCCACCTCCTGTTCATGCTCTGTGGTGTTGCTCAGAAGACTTTCTTACTATCTAACTCTGACTGAGCAGTTGGGAAATCAACAGATCTTGATGCCCACACTTTTAGTGTCTTTCTCCAGATTTATGTGATCTCTTCTTTAGGTTGTCAACCATGACGTTCATACCAAAGATGTTGTCTTTATTCAGGACCAGCTCCAAAGTGTCAAGAGCAAGTCAAGTCTTTTTTCTTTCCACAAAAAACATACTTTTCTCTTGAGGATAAACAGACACTGTATGTAGATTTTTCTGCTTGAATTCAGTTCTAACTAATTAAATCAAAACAGGCTCAAACTGGGTGGAGATTAGCTACTAAATTCCCATATAAAACTAATATATATTACAAAAATGATAATAACATTTTATCTATAGCACCTTTCATACAAAAAAATACATTTCAAAGTGTTTCACATCAAAAGAACCTAAGTGCCACCAAAAAATGTACATAAAATGAACGTGATGAAAATAAAATTTGAGTTATTTGCAGCGAAAAGTTGCTGTTTTTAAAAGCTAGTGTGATCTAGTTACAGGTGTAAGTTAAGGTGACCAGATTTCTGTAATGAAAATCAGGGACATGTTCAATGCAGCGGTGAAAAATCATTAAATATTATCATTATGAAATAAAAAATGGGGACAAGTACTTTTTCATGTATTTTAACAAGCTTTTATTACACAAAAGGACCTGGTTAATAAATCAAAATATCAGCACCCACAAATGTCATGTATCAGTAGCGCACAGCAGTGTCAAAAACACAAATGTAGAATACATCTCTCTTCCAAAGTTAAGTGTCATGTGCAAAGACAGCTGCCAGACCAGTAGCTAGTAAATATCATCAAGATGTAATTAATAATAATTACCAAGTCAAAACATATGAGTATATTAATATTATACATGACTCAGGGCATCAGCTAATCAGATGGTCTGCATTTATCTCATGTTCCTATGCCTACAGGAAAATCATATGTCTTCCACCTCCCCCTCTTCCAAAACAGGGCCACATACAATGTCATCACCTGGTAATCTCATGCTAACGTTAACATTACAGCGTCACTAATGACAGATATGAAAACATTGTCATAATGTTAACGTTCACTGACTTTTACGAAAAGTTACGTTAGGTCTTCAATTCAGATAAACAACTTACTTTAACGTTACATCACTACACACACACACACACACACACACACACACACACACACTACTAAGTCTACTGCCAATTCACACAAAATAAATAAGTTCATACACAACATACCATTTATGACCGCTGGTCTTCTTTTCTTTCCTTTTTGCCGCCTCTAGATTGTTGTTGTTGACGCTGCCTCGTGTGGTCATACGTCCTGATAACGTCTGTACGTCATACGACGTCTTCTCTGGCGATGCGTTAAATGGCTACCGTAATAACTGGTGTTTGAGTCTGTGCGCATTTTTCACCCATTCAGTGTCAAAATCGGGGACAGCTTCGACCGGGGACAGGTCACTCAAAACGGGGACTGTCCCCGGAAATCGGGGACGTCTGGTCACCCTAGTGTAAGTTGTCTCGCTCCCACAGGTGTGTGAGACAGATGTCAGTCAATCACAGTCTGCCTACGAGGCCTTCAGAAATCAGATGTGAGACACCTGTAATGCCAAAAAAATCAAGACAGAGACTTGACAAAGAAAGATTTCAGATTTAAGTAAAACGGAGAGCTAAACTGGTTCAAGTACCAGACGGACTTAAAATACACACACAGAAATGTCAAAATCAAACAACTTTCTCACACATGCTCATATGGACCACGTGCGGGACAGAGGAACGATCTATAAGCCATAATCTTTCAGTCTCATGGCCTGTGTTCCTCTTGGCTCTTGCTAGAAGTGGGATTAGCATCGGTGCTAAAATAACACAGAGGAAACTGGAGTAGCGCCAAACGGCCCCAAGAAAAGGCCTATTGTTGTCCAAGTGTTGTTATTGCCTGGAATTATCTGTGCTTAGTTACACCATAATGCACACACACACACACACACACACACACACACACACAGAGAGAGTTACGCACACACACAGACACACACACACTGTAGAGACTTGTGCACGTACAAACCCGACATTGTGACCCACGTAGTATTTTAGCAGTTTTCACATCGTTTAATAATCCATGTGTGAGTGTTGCCTCCTTTGAGATTTTCATTCATTTCCGACATTTAAAGTATAAAGTGATCACCTCTCCTGCTGCTCCCCCCCCAATCAATATTATTGATCCTCCTGCATTTAATCTTCATGTTTATCTGCTCCAGGTACATAATTGCTGAATTCCCAAAGTGTAAAAAAGTCCTCGTCCTCTCACATCCAGCAGCCTATCGTCTGTGTTTGCGTTGTTGGTCAGGATGTGATATGATCCGCTTCCAGTATTTGACCCCATTAAAATGGCCGTCGTGGGTTAGAGTTCAAGAAGAGGATTATGGCTTCTTGCCAGTGACCCCGTTTGAACTCTAAAGGGTGCCACAGCGACGATTAGGTTATATTATCAAGGCAACGTGGCTCGGAGAAATAAACTGAATGAGATGCTGTATGTATGTTTTTTTCCCCCTAAAGCGTCGAGGTTGGAAACTAAATGTTCAGACACTTGACGGAGCCGCTAGATCTTTTCTCAACTGCTGTTTCAAAGGTCAGTCATGAACTTTAAACTTGAACTTTTAAGCCAACACGGAAGAGAAATCCTTAAATTTGAACATCTATAAATCAATGTCAACTGGTTGATGTTGATGTATGTTGATGAAGACCATGTGATATGATTGTTTTCTCTACCATAGCTTTCAATTCTGCTTCTGGAAAAGAATACCACAGAGAAGGTGAAGAGAATCCAGTTTGTTTCTGCAACATTTAGATAATAGGAAGGTAAGGCACATTGTTGCTACGATACCTGGCATTGTGATTGTATTGAGATGGTTACTGTACTTGAAATTGAATTTATTAATAAGCAAGCTGCTACACAAATAGTTTTGGGCAGGTTTTGATGATTTGACTGACTATTTTTACCACTTGGGCAGCTTTCACTGACAAAAAGTTTGGCTATATTCGACAATATCCACTCTTCCTTTCATCCGAGAAGATGAGATTTGAGTATAAATTGAAGAACTTTTCTCCTATTCCAATACTTATTATATTATTTAAGATCTGTTCATATGACTGAAAACTTTAAAAATTAAAAATACCATTACGTAGCACCTGTATTTCATTATTTGTAAAATGTAGATATTTTTATGATGATTGAGCTACTTCTCATCAGGCAACACTGGAGATTAGAAATGAATAAAACACTTTGCTTCTTGTTTCTTCCAGCAATTACACTCCTCTAAGACTTTTTAAATGTTTGTTGAATAAAACTCGGGATATTATATTGAAAAAAAACACAAGGAATCTAAAATTCATCGAAAAAGAAAGAAGGAAAGAATGCAAAGCGAAAATGTGTGATACCATGTGGCAAATATCAGAGCCCTATCAAAGTCTTTTACCTCTAATTAGCACCAGGAGGCTGACATGTTCATGCTCCTGTTTACAGTCAATCTGATGTCAATGTGGCAAGAGGTTAGCTTCATGAACTGTTTATACTTGCTACAGCATGGTAAAGCGATGCAAAACAGGTTTAAAAAAGGGTTTAATCGTGACGACAATGAGAGACGCTTTTTGGAAATTGAAGACCTTTTATAGCTGAAAAAGATCCGTCAAGAGGCAAGAGAGCAGAGATGGAAAGATTGTGAGTGTTGAGGGAGAGATGAGGGGAAGTTGATGGTCGGGTGGGGGCGACGGGGGCCTCTTCCTCGTGCCTCTAGTCGAGCAGAAAATCTCAGCAAATTAGTTACCGCGACGATGGCTGGTCGGGGAGCTTTCATCCAGCGCAGCAGGGGAGCCGCCATGGGATCGGGATAAGAATCACCCCCTCCTCACAACATCTTCCCTCACCCTTCTTCTTCACTGCTCCTCACCCCCTCCCCTCCTCTCCTCTCCTCTCCTCTCAGTCACTATCCAGCCATCCATTACTGTTTCCTGGCAGCGGGGAGGAGCAGAGGGCTCGTCGGGCCTGTTTGGCTGTTAAACGCCTTTCCAGCATTAGCACTCCTGAAAAGGTGTCACATAAACACCAAGCAGCTGCTAAGAACTGCTGCAACCCCGAGAGAGCAGACGTCAGCCTCTGTGTGTGTGTGTGTGTGTGAATAAAATAAAAATAAATTAAATTACTACTACATCAAATCTTTCATGTGTCCACATCACACTTGTGTAAGTCGTATACTGGACCATTATAGTTGTGATGTCACAAATCAACGCCAAACTTAAACATCTTAAAGGATATCTTCACAATTTTTCAAGTGTGTCTTAAAACAACAGTGAAAGAGTTTTTTCTCGCTGTAATCATTCCTCCTGTTCATACTGACTATTAAAAGAGCCCCTTCAAATGTGCTTTCAATGTAAGTGATGGAGGACAATCCACAATATGTCTGCAGTCATATGAGGCTTCAGCAGTCTGAATTAGTCATAAGTGGATATCTTACACATTTACAGTCTTTTTAGCATCAAATTCCCATCAAAGACTTTGGCACTAAAAAGACTGTGATGTTAGAAGATATCTATTTGATTTGACTCATTTGGACGGCTGAAGCTTCTTATTAGCTTCAGATGAACTTTTAAATACATTTTTGCACAGGAGGAGGACTGTGGATTTTGTCCCCCATCCCTTATCTTGTAAGTACATTATTAAGGGATCTTCTAATGGTCAGTATGAAATGAAAGGAATGACTAGAGCAAGAAAAATCCTATTTCAAAGTTAATTTGGGCTCCTGACTGTTGTTTTAAGGCAGACTTGAACATTTGTGAACCTGTCCTTTAAGATGAGAAAACTTTCCTCCTTCAAACACAAACAAAACCATGTAAAAATGAAGAAAGAATTATGGAAATATGACATTTGTCTCAGTTTTTCCACAAGTACTAATTTGAGGAGTGTTAGAGTCTCCTCATTGATCCACACAGATGTTTTCATCTTTTCAGTGGAGCATAAATGGACATTTAAGTCACATGCTTTATTTCATCGCTAAGACTGTTATCTTTTCACTTGTTGTTTTGCATTTTTCTTTTATTTATATGCCAACTTCTACCTCAGCCATTAAAAATATTTTTTTTGCAATATTTTGAGGGTTTTGTTTTGGAATTTTTAGCATTTCTTCTCAGATTTTGATGTGTACAAATTGTAATGAATAAAAACCCACATCGTGATTCATTCAGTGACTCAATTAGAAGAAACAGAAGTGTCTACCAACAAGCTGATGAGGTGATAAAAATCCTCACAGTCCAGTGGGATAAGCATGTGCATACTCTGTACTGTACATGCATGTACACACACACACTTTGTCTCTGACCCTCCAGAGAAACACACTGCCTGCTAAGAACTGAGCGATGCCCAGTAGACACACGCTGCTGCTAAAATCTACAGATGACTGAACATACACAGTCACACCTTTGAATGGTCGGCCATCTGCACGCACACACATACTCTAACTCCGTCTGTCTGGTAACACATACACACTGTCACACGTCCCAACTCCCGACACAAATAAAAATGGTGTCCATTTTGTCAGCTGATACGTCGGACGTTTCTCCGAGCTGAGGAATGAAAATCAATCATGTACATAAAAATCATGTTTTATCAGGTTTTAAAACATGCACGATTGATTTCTCCACCTTCAACTTCCAAACATAGACAGTCCAGTAAGCATAAGAGGGTTGATCTTTGATACATTATTCCCAGAAATGATCAAATCATGCCTTTAAATTGTAACATTTGCTTCGTCCAAACAAATAATAGGCTTTGACTTTGTGTTGCGGCTTGTAGTCTGAAAACCGATTCAGTTTCTTTCTTCTTCCTGTTTGAAATTCAAGTGAATTCAGTCACAGATGAAGCCTTCACTTTCAGTTTTTTTTGGTGTTTCAGACTGACCCTGTCTCCTAGAAATTACGCTCATACACTACTAAACTGTTTTCTCCCTATTACATTGCGCTGGCAAATATAATCGCTTCTTGGATTGTGTTCACGTCACGTTTTTCCCAATGAATGAAGTGTTTTATTTTGTTATGTTGCGCTGAAGTCAGAAGTAGGAGGTCAGGCTGGATGACTGGCGTACAAGATGCAGGACTCTGGCACATCCTTTGTCCCACATGTTATTACATTTAGGCAGCAAAGGAGAAAGAGCATATTGCTTAAATGTTCATTAACACTTTGTGCTTCAAGTAAATACAGACTTTTTTCTGTTTTAAAGGTGCAGTATGTAGAATTTAGTGGCATCTAACAGAATGTTCAAAGTAGGTCCTCGTGCATGCTTGGAAGGGGAGGGGTATTCAATTTGCTGCAGCCTGCCACCTCACTGCTACTAGATACCACTAAATCTTACACACTGGACCTTTAAACCAAGACTGTGATCTTTCCCTAACGATAACAACGTGCTGACAGAGCCTTAACATAAACAAACAAAGTTTAATATTGCTGTAGTTGCTATTAGAGGATACTGTAGTGAAAGATAAGATATTTTAATGGGGGGGGGGGGGGGGGGGGTGGTAGCTATGTTGTCACTGAACCTATTACTCATAAGCACTCATAAACATTTTAGCAACTTGCCAAAGACATTCATTTAACTCCATTCTCTCATTATGTTGAGAGAAAACATAATTACAGCATTACATTTCTAGCACAACACAATTCAGTAAAGATGAGAGCATGATTTCCTGCAGACAGGGCTGGCCAGACACAAATATCTGCATGTGGGGTCATCATTTTAGCAGTAGAACAGAAGTCGTGTTTCAGTGTTGAGTGTCAAGTCAAAGGATAAGTGTTGTGATGAATGACGCATGAAAACAAATAGTTATTTCTTTGTCTTAAAGCTCCACTGTTGTCTGTTTCTCTTATGAAGTCTCACTTTCTCATTTAGGTCAAAGACATGGGGGATTTTTTTCTTTCTTGATGAAGCTGTATAAAATAAAAAATGATAAACAAATCAACAGAAATGAAGTGTTGATAGCTCTGTCATTACTTTGCTGACAATCCCTCTGCTCTGCTCAGAAAAAGGAGGTGCAGAATGACAAAGTGCTGATAGATAGATGTGACCAGGGACTTCTGTTTCTCTTAGACCTTTGACCCCCATGCCGTCCCTCCCTGTCTGTTGCCGCCCCGGCAGTAGCGGCCTACAGTCTGGCCACTGGATGATGGACACAGTCAGGTATGTGTTTTAGAGCTCAGAAGCACAGACAGCAAAGACAGATCCATGCAAACATTGAGATCGTATATAAACTCTGCTCTTTTGTCTTGTCTGTAAAGTTGTTTGGTGGTAGAGAGACCAGGTCTAAGAGTGTATATCTGTGTATCTGTGTATATGTGTGCTTAAGGATTAGCTCAAAGACAGACAGGCTGTCCCTGAACCCTCAGGCCCCCCACTGTGACCTGCTGACCCCCCCCTGAACAGCACCCTGGACTCTGATAAACCCTCAGAGCTCCACACCGCTGGATCACCAGTGAGGCCGAGATTTAAGATTGTGATATTCAGACTTAAAAAACACAATTTGTTACCACCCAATCATTCACTCTGACATTTCTTTCTTGTTAGCTGTTTTCTGCGGGGGATGAGTAATTGATCAACTGCGTTAACCAACACACAGTTAGCACACGATATGTTACAGAGGGCAGTTGATATTAAGAATATACTGTAATGTGGTTTATGTAAAGACAATAAAAGAAGCAAAGTACTTCCAAGGTGCACAGAGAAGGGGAAAAAAGTCTAAAAAAATTGAAAGCTCCAAAAACTCTTGTAGTACACAGAACAACCTGATGAAGGCCGCCGCAAGCTGAAATGGGTTGGTCTAATAATAAAGTTGTTCTGTGTTGTTGGAGCTTTGACCTTTTTCATTGTGATACTGGAAAACAAAAGCCTAAAGATGACAGAGTTGAAGAATTTCAAACCATGAAAAGGAGCAACAGGGTGGAGAGAACAGTTTTAATGTAGTTAAACTATGCTTTATGACAAAAATTAGACTACAACTAAATAAAAAGCAATCTTTGAAAACAGGAACTATAAGGAAAGTACAGCGTTTCTGAGATAAAAGTCGTGAATTTAGGAGAAAAAAACTTGGATATTCTCTGAATATGTTTTATTCTGCCAAGAAGTCACATAGCCTCATTTTGCAACACTGGAGAGAAATCGCCTGCCTCGGAGGAACTGTTCAAATTGTACTTTTAGCAATAAGGAGATAGTAGTTATCTTCGCCCAGAATCACCAAATCATCCTAAGCTTCCGGACTTTGTAAATTTGTGTTTTCTTTCTCACAAATTTTCGACTTTATAATGTCAGAGAATATCCAAGTTTTTTTCTCGTAAACTTACGACTTTAATTTCAGAAATTCTGAGATTTTTCTCAAAATATTACCCACCCTCCTCCAGGTAAGTATTGTTTATTTTTTTACATATATAGCCCTAATATGCTGTCATAGGAAAGGTATCACATTTTTGGTCAATTAATAAAAAACTAAATGATAACACACTGAAGTTACTCACTAGTAAAAGCTACCCTGCACCAAAATATATCATGTTCTGAGGTTGTTTAGTGTTAGCTGCTTGACATTTTGCATCGTATCGTTAATAGAGGCATCTTTCATTCAGTAAAACTGTGTTTCTGTCAGTAATGTTGTTGTTGTTGTTGTTGTTGTTGTTGTTGTAACGTTTCTCCAAAATTACAGATAGATGGACTAAATTAATCTGCAAATTACTGAGAGTTACATGAGAAGCAGCAGCAACACACAAAAAACAAAAACTGGCGTGCTCAACTCTAAATATTTTAGGAGTGTCGGGTGCTGACCCCAAGAAGTAAACAAATGGAGATGTCAGCACTCACACATCAGTTTATATTATCACTTTAATGGTGCACAGCAGCACAAGCAACAAAATGCATTTCAGCCCGCGGCTTGCCTTGTGTGTTGATTCTATATAACACAGCGGCCATGGATGCACTGGTGATTAAACCCAGCTGAAACAAATCATCTCAGAAGGCATCATACATCAGAAAAAAACAAGAAAACAATTAAAACCTGAGGAGATATTCTTAATTATGTGACTGCCATGCTCAAAAGATGAACTATTAATTGCTTTTGCTGAATGTGCATTATTAAAACGACAGTAAGCAGCAGCAACAAAACAGCTGGACAAGGTAAGAAAACATGCAGCCACTTTTATAGAAACTTAAGCTAACGTACATTTATCAAACGCTGTGGATGTGAATGCAACGTTAACGTTACCATCAGTTGGCTTTTAACCTCACTATAGAGGTTACCATGGTAACTGTAAGACGATGACAGCTGTAGCTTCATCATCATGACATGAAAGTTGCATGATGTAAATAAGACTGTAATACGTTTAGTTTCTGTTGACTAAAACCAACCAAAAGACTAAAATTAAATCAGTATTAGGTGCCAAAATTAACACTAGAAGAGAATAAATGAATTAATGAAATAGTTCTACACACATTAAAATATTATGTCTGTGTATTCATTTGTACGGATATATGTGGAAGTGGAAAAACAAATGTGTGCATGAGTATCGGTGTCTGTCTCAGGTCAGTGTATTCTGTCAGCTCAGAGATAAACTATCTCACAGATCCTAATAGTAGCTCTACAGTCCATTAGTGAGCCACGATTAGTGAACGTCTTAAATTAGTGAACACGTGAACGCAACAACTCTCCGTTCCTTTATCAGGATACCACTCTGGTCCTTGTACTGTCCCACACCTCGACTATCAGCCCTGAGGAACCAACTCCCTGCAGACTGTGGGTTACAGGGCGAGAGCTGCTATGGAGGCTAAAATAATCTTGGTAGTTGGTTAAATAAAAATAGCAAATGAGTGAGTGAATATAGGACTTACATTCACCTGGTGGACAGAAACACGACTCGACACGATAATGTTTCCACTGTAAACAAGTAAACAAAAAATCTGTTATTGCTGGTTTAAATATTGTATTTTTGACGAGCATATTATATTATCAGATTTTCAGTTTGGTGTCACAAGTATCATAATTAACAATCAATTTAAGTTTTTGAAGTCTTCCAAATTAAACAACAGAAACATAATTTTGTAACTGACCTCCAGAATGACACATATAAGCTTTTTTTTGATCTGACGCCTTTATTGACAAGATGACATCATTTATCCGCCTTTCAAAACTGTCACAAATCACTGTTGAAACAATAAGTTCGTCTTCAGACTTGGTTACATTCACATATACGGACTCCAAAGCAAGTAAATAGCAGGCCCCCACCAGCTGAGCTAGAGAGAGATAAAAAGCAGCTAGCTACACTGCAGCGTAAAGTTGAGAAAGGCCAAACTTTTATGAAAACGTCATCTGACACGGTGTGAGTGATGAACATGCTCCTTCTGATTCTTGTGGAGATTTCATAGAAGAAAAACTTGATTATATAAATATTGTATTTTCAGGCGTGACCCAGTGGCCTTATAGTTAAGATGCATACCACATAACTGTAACATGGCTCATCGCCCCTTGATATCTCCCTGCACTGACTGGTGAAAAAAGATGAAATAATCTTTTAAAAAACGTTGTTGTTTCATTCAACTTTATTGTTATTTTTTTTATATGTTATTTCATCAACCACATTAACCAGGTGGCATTTATTTAGGTTTTAAACATAATATCTAAATAACACATAATTCAATAGTGCAAAAGTGGTGTCAGCGGCTCACTGAGGGTCTGGTTGTGGTCTTTTGAGGGACTCGGCTCCTCTGCTTGTCTTATCTGAGTGAGCCCTGAGTGGTATGTAACGCTAACAGTGACGGCCCGCTGTCCTCTCACTCTTTCCCAGGGAGGAGGAGGAGGGGAGGACTGGGCAGGTCTGGATCACTTTCTCTCTCTCTCTCTCTCTCTCTGTGTGTGTGTGTGTGTGTGTGTGTGTGTGTGTGTGTGTGTGTGTGTGTGTGTGTGTGTGTGTGTGTGTGTGTGTGTGTGTGCGTGTGTGTCAGCCAGCCTGTGTTTATTTCTCTGTATAAGTCTCTGTTTCATGTGTTCATCGGTACAAGTGTTTGTCAGTGTGTTCTATGCAGGAAATGTGTGTATTTGATTATAAGTTATTGTGCATTTATTATAAGTGTGTCACTTGCTGCAACTCTCTGTGTGTCATTCCTTTTGTAAACAAGTGCTGCAACTAATTCTTTTATTATTGATTGAATCTGCAGAATAATCTACAATTAGCCATTTTGCCTACAAGATGTCAGAAAATAGTAAAAAAATATATTGTCTTATACATTTCTACAACCCAAGTTGATGTCTTGAGATGTATTTTGTCTGTTTACCATTATAGAAGAAAAAGAAAATCATACAATCATCACATTTGAGAAGCTGGAACCAGCAAGTTTTGGGCATTTTTACTGTGCTTGCATGTGCGTGTGTGTACACGTGCATGTGTGTGTGCACAGGGTGGAGAATGGCAGTGATGTGGTCCATACTGGGAAGACTGGGATGGTGTTGACAGTGCTTTGCTCTCTCCGTATTTGTGCATGGTTTGTGTTTCAAGATGCAGCCATGAATCTGAGAAATAAGGAAAGACGTCTGTATGTCTGTGTGTGTTTTTAACAGTGTGTCTGTGTTGTTTGTTTGTTGTCTTTTGTGTTTCTACTGAAGCCACAATGCTGAAATCAGAGCTCTGAACTTTAATGCAGATCTTCCTATAAAACATCACCACATAAATGACTTCCTCTTTATCGGCCAATGAGGCGACAGAGCTGAAGATTGTCATGGCACGCTGTCAGTCTTAATTTCATTAGCGGGCTGGATAAGAGACACGAGGTGACGCGGAGAAAGCAGCACAGATGATTTTTATGGTTACAGTCAAGGGAGGGAGAAGTACTCAGATTACTTTTGACAACTGAGAAGAAAATCTAAACAAGTTACAGCAGATTTATTTTTCCTACATGTACTAAACATGTCTCTCATGTTTTTTGTAATGCGTATTGTGTTGTTTGTAGCTTTTCTTAAACATTAAGTTGAATTATGAGATGATATTTGTTAAACACAAACTTTAAGCCTCAACATATTAACACAGTTTATACAGAAATTAAAACTCTGAAAGTCTGAATAAAAAGACATGAAGTTGATACCTTTACAGTCAATTTCCCATCATCAATTGTGACTGTTATGAAACATTTAATGTATAGAAGCCAAAATATGCAATGCAGGGGAGTCAAAAAATGCCTTTTCAGGAATGTCACAACTCAAAATAGACACAAATAACCAGAATATTGTGCAGTATAATGTTTATGACACAGTTGCAGGCTGACACATATCACCACGAGGCTGTGTTGGTTAAAAAAAAAAGTTTGACATTGTCATATGCCACTAGTTTAATGTTTTATGTTACTTATGGAGCGTGAGTATGTAAATGCATAAACTCAAATCCAACACACTCATTTTCTTGTTTTTGACACAACCACTTCTCCGAGGCCTGATTTCACTCCCTGTTGATGGAACCAGGTGAGATGTGTTTTTGCATTGAGCTGTCTCTTTGATTTCATACAGAGTGTTTACAGTATGTAAGTGTATGTGCATGTCCATTACTTTGTGATCTGCTGCTGCCTTCCTGCTAGTCATGTTAGCTCATGCAGTTTGGGCTTATAATTGTACCCAAGCTATTTTCTGTTCTGCATAATCACATGATGGAAGTCATTTTCATAAGGTGAAATCCGGTCTGACTTGAACCTTCACTCATAATAAGTGTAAGTATAAGGCAAGTTTGTTTCTGTAGCGCCATTCAACAACAAGGCAATTCAAAGTGTTTTACATAAAACATAAAAGGCATTTAGAAAAAGAGAGACAATGCAATATAAAAAGACAATAAAATAAGCAGATAGAGACTGGGAGGATGAGGAGCCAAATACAATTTAAGTTAAAATAAGTTGAAATAGAATAAAACAGATTAAACAGAAGAATAAAAATGTCGAACATTATCATAGTCTAATATTTGATTTAATAAAAGGCAGTGGCAAACAGAAAAGTCTTCAGCAGTGATATAAAAGAGCCTCAAAGTGCCTGATGAGGAGTCTAATCAATATCTGAAAACACCTGTGAGACTGTGCAGGGATTTTAACAAACTATATGACTGTTACGTATCTGATTTTAACCTCACAAAATCTCTTCAGTCGGACTTGGTTCTGTCCTCCATGTTACATAACAGTGGTGACTTCAATTAGGACTCAATATGTTCAACTTGAGCAGATGTTTTATCAGCTATTAATAATAAGACACTAGTTATTATGAGTTTGCACGACTTTAAAAAAATTGACACGTTGCTAAAAACAAAATGTCGGTAAAACTTGCACTCACAAACACACAAAGACACACTCACACTATTCGGTGAATAACCAGCCGAATACGGGAACTGGTCTTAAATGGCAGAGATGGAGCTCGGTTAACTTATTTACCCATCAAGCTCTGCTTCCTACAGCCCCTGACCCTTATTTTTTTGTTGTTGTTTTTTTTTATTTTAAAAGCTTTTCAGAGTGATAAGCCTCCAGCTCTCCCTCCCACGGAATGGATGCTGTTGTCACGGCAACCTTAAGACAAGTAACCATCTCCAGACACACACACACACACACACACACACACACACACACACACACACATACACATACAAACACACACACTTCCTCTTTCAGTCCAGTGATGTCATCTGAGGCCAGGAGACAGACAGGGGCCACAGCACGACGCAATCATGCAAGTACACACAGTAAACACACACACACACACACACTTATCAGGGTCCTCAGAGACATGGGTGTTTTTTGGCCAGGAGGTGGTGGAGCCATGGTGGGACTGGAGGTGGTGGGTGGGGGGCTGATAAGGGGGACGAGGGACCCTGAGTTGGGGGAGCAGAGGAGGATGTCAGCAATCCCTAACTCAAATCTCTGTTCAAGTCAAGTTGTACCATGTTTACTTCTATATTCTTCTCTACTCTATTCTTTACTTACTTTTCTAACTACTTAACTAAATGTTGAACGTCTTTTGTGCAATAAACTTGAAATACACATAAAATTCAACTTTGTTTGATGCTCTGCCAACTTTATTTTATTTTATAGTTATTTTCCGACCATCTTTTCTTGCATGTTCAAGTCATTTCATGATGATGTTACATGACATAGTACGACATTAAATCACTTGATATCACATCACGCCACCTCACGTTCCATCACAATGCACACTCACCCAAAAAGCATTTTTCTCCACACTCAATCATTGGGAAAGGAGTGGCAGTAAAATGGTGAATACATTTTTCTGAATTTAGACACAATAGCATTTAGCAAGTCCTTTATCTTATCTGATTCATTGGAATGAGGAGCCAATTAGAAGTCTGCTGGCTCAGCCTGCAGAAGTCTTGGATGCTCTGTGGGCCCCAAAACATTGAAGTCTGAAACATGGCAGCTTTTTTATTGGTGCATGTGCTACTGAGCAACTTTAATGGGAAAGAATGGGAGCCATCTTTGAATGCAGTATCCAATTCTCTTTAATACATTCATGGACACATCACAGCATTAAAAAAGCCAAACCACGACACAACGTTAGGTTCAATTTTTTAAATAAAAGTTAAGGCTTGTAACATTTCCTCTGGTGTTCAACAAATGGCATCATTGCAACACATATATTAGCATCAAAGAGCCTTCTAGGATTTATCTGAAATTTGCAATGTCAATGATTTGTAAAGGCGTGATCTTTCCACCCTGTGATTGGCTGGGGAACTGTCCAGGGTGTACCCCACTTCTTGCCCAATGTCAGCTAAGAGTGGCTCCGGCCCTGCAACCCTCTAGAGGATAAGTGGTTACGAAAATGGCTGTGGATGGATGGATTGATGGATTGATGGACGGGTGACACTGCCAAAATTTGCAATCTGTATGTAAGCAGTGATCAGAAACTCGCTTTTGTGAAACCTGGTAAATGGGTTTTTTCAAGTGTAACAAGTACTGTGTGTTTTATAAGAGCAGGTGTCTCCGTCTCAGACTTGGAGTGCAGCTCTTAAAATACTAATTATTGTTAACACTCAGCCGGGGTCTGCAGAGTTCACTTATCAGCTTTCCTCTGGATGATAAAACTGTGTAACGCCTGTGAGCTGCAGTTCCTGTGACAGACCTACCGAAGCAGATCTGCTGTTTATCTCGCTGATAAGCCAGACTCCAGGAAACGAGTGTTGAGAACAGCATCTTATTCTGTCATTTCACATAGACACACACACACACACACACACACACACACACATAGAGGACGCATCACATGTGATGCCACATGTGATGAGCAGTAAGGAGGCTGCTGATTGAAAGCAGCACATCACAGAGTCAGTGTCTGTCGTTGGTTCAGGAAGCAAAGTGAACCAGTTTAAATTTATAGTGAAAAGAAGGCAAACTGTAATATAAAGGGTAAAGAAAGGAAATTCTAGCTAGAAAGAAATGTTGTAGCTAAAGGTTTTAGTCAAAATATGTCTGGAAAATATGATCTGGAGTAGTCCATCTGACAGATAATTACAACAAACTTGGAGCATATACAACACTGAAAATACACGTAATAAGTAATAAGTAATATACAAGTAATAAAATACAACACAACATTAAAAACAATACAAAAATTTAGGGAGGCAACTAACCATTATTTTCATCCATTCATCTGTTGATTATCTAGTAAATTAGTTGTTTGACCCATGAAATGATGGAAAATGTCAATGAAAAGGTTTCTAATACTTTTTTAATATCTTAATCACTCTGAATCTAATGCTGCTTAATTACGGGAACCGCAGAGTTTCAGACTTGTAAATAGTTTTCATGTCAAGCTCAATCAGTCGTAATTGAGTCAGGGATTTTTCTGAAAGCTTGGACATATCTGACACGGCACGGAATAATCTGAAAGTGCCTGAAAAACCAAGCAAACCAAAGACCAACATTCAACATAATGACAATTAATGGGAATTTAATGGACATAATGGGATTTTGTCCATTTTAAACCAACATATGACCAATTTAGTGATCATAAAACCTTCAACCATCTGTGAACACCAGAGCCTAAATTCCTAAAATGAAACAAGATGTAAAATTAGTTACAAGCTCAAAAAATTGGCAAAGGAGGTAGGTAGGATGGAGGTAGGTAGGATGGAGGAGGAAGGAGAGGAGGGGAACAAGAGAGCCTGTCTGTCTGTCTGTCCTGAAGGTGGAAACAGGGCTGTGTTTTTTTCCCACACTGGTGATAGAGCTATCTGTGTCGGTCCCAGTCATCCTGGCAGTGCCCCCCTCCACCTCGCCCCTGGCTCACAGGCTGTCCTCAGGAGGAGCCAGCCAATAAAGATAAGCTTGACGGAGGAGCCAGCCAATAAAAGATAAACCTCCGAGGAGCCAGCCAATAAAAGATAAGACCCAGGGCATGTCTGTGACTTCCTCACTGATCTTCCTTCGGCAGATACAAAGCGCTGTGCTGATACGCCTGGCGTCTCACTGGCATCCACAGAAAAAACCAAACACGTACTGCTCACACTGACACTCAACAAACAGCAGGATTTATTTTTCCAGCTTCTTTAAGTCCATATTCTCGTTTTCTATATCCCACGTCTTTTTTTATGATACTCCTGCGATCATTCCTATCAGCTGATACTGATACGGCTTTATAATGGAGTCTATTAGGGACAAATAACAGCAGCTATCAGATCCATATCAGATAAGTCCATAATAGTACATACTATCTAAGCTATTTGAAAGTATCTGTTATAAATGGGGCCTTTTCCATTAGGGATTAATCAGCCATTTATTTCCTTGATTCATCAATTAATTATTTAGTTAGTCAATTGTCAGAAAAATACAGAGCCTGGGAGCCATGGAGAAAAAAAGACTAATTTGTGCCCCCTAATTTGACTGATTTCACCCTCATCATTTAATCACCGTCATTCTCTCATCTTGTGTACATCCACATAATGAATCACTTGGATTTAATAGGGTTTCATTTTGATGTGGGATTAAGATATGTGGATATACTTTATTTAAGCACAACACTGTGTTATCTCATCATCCAGAGTGCAGGATGTCGGACTTTCACTGCCGTAAACACTTTCATGCTCCTGTGGATGTCACCCAGTAATGATAAACTCAGTTTCAGGGTTGTGGACATGGATGTCCATCCATCCGCTCCACTCTGCTGCCAGTCTCTGTTTCATGAATGTATAAATAGCTGCAGGTCTGACTGAGCTGAGCTTTGGTTGAGTGGTCAGCGCGGTCGTCCCTGGTCGGAGAGACACGTTGTTTGAACTACAGTAGTTTATTGAAGAACACACATTTCAATACTTTGATATCCTAAAGTTAAAAGTTAGAGGTATAATAAAACCCCTATTTAAAATTTTATTCAAATGCAAATACAAGTAATTTTTCTGCCCCAATAAATACAGATACAAATATAAATACTGGGTTTTCTGTTCATCCCTGTTTATTATGACCAGAAACACTAAAACTATGAAGATTAAAACCCAAATAAGCTTTATACACTGTTATTGAAAAAACAACAGATGACATTTCACACAGCAATAGAGGACAATTACAATGATATCAAATGAAATGTTAAGAGAAGAAAAAGACAAACAAATTTATTATGAATTAATTGTCTAAATCATTCGCTCCAGCCTCTCAAACATCAGCTGCTTTTCTCTATTTTATATCATTGTGAATATATTTGGGTTATTGGACAAAAAGCAATTTGAGGCCTTTATTCTGCATTATTTTCAATATATTATTAACCAAAAAGAAATAACTAATAGACTAATACGTTCATAAACCTGCAACAACAACAACAACAACAGGGAAAGTTAACAATACAGAAACACACACAGTGATTCTGAGCATCCTTTAAATATAAGTAAAGACGTGTTTATAAGATATCAGAGTCTCTGTTGTGCCTCGGATGTGTAACAGAGGCTTTTACTGATTACAGTGTCCTGACTAAACCCACTCAGCCAATCAGTATCCAGATCTCTGACATTTCCGCTTCTTATTTTCCTCGTAAATGTCCGTGATGCTGAGCTGACCAGATGAGCTATGAGATATTTGACATCCATCAGACAAACAACAGAGAGTGTTTATTTCATTTTCATGTCGGGATTTCTTTTCCTTCTTTTTTTGGCCTTTATTCACTCTGGCTGTGATCATCTGAGCGGGAGGAGGCCTGGCGGAGGAATCTGCTGCACATTTGATGATCTGACAAACGTTAAATAAAGGCATTTTTCAGTGTGCTTCATTTTTTTCTAATGGCCTCTAATGGGAGGTATACATCGGACATTGGCACATGAAGACAGAGGAGACGTCTTTGAGCCAAAAGAGATAAAGTGTGAGTCCTGCTCTCTCTCTCACACACACACACACACACACTAAACACACACACACACACACACACCCACACATCCTAACAGCACCCTCAGCGAGCCCCCCTGTTCTCTAGTCGCTAATGACGGACAGCTGAAGGCACACTCCTGGGGCGCCAATCAAATTTGCAGGCCTGTAATTGGATTACAGCGGGCAGGGCTTTTATCTCTCCCTCTCTCCCTCTCTCTTGTTTGTGCTCTCGTCTGTGGGTGAATGATGGACAAAAGAGCGGCCTGTCAACGTCAACTCGAGGCTGACAGAGCATGTGTGTGTGTGTGTGTGTGTTTCGAGGTTTTGGAGCCAGCGCAGACGGCCGCTGAGTGTATTGACATGACTAAATTGTATGTTTTTTGGTTTTATTCCCTATATCTGTATGAATGTGTAGATGTGTTTTGCATCTCTCTCCTGTGTGTCTGTGTGGTTGTTGTAGCTTATGTGTGTGTGTGTGTGTGTGTGTGTGTGTTGTTTTCGGGCAGGCAAAGAGCTAAATATCACTTAGCTCATTGCCTCGTCTCTGTTGCCTTTTCACCAGGGCTCAACACCAGGACGACACAAAGGCCGCTGTGCCCCGGCCAAGTGTCCTGAAGGGAAAGAGAAGATGACAAATCACAGACACAATAGAGCTGACAGCCACTGTAGAGGCTCTGTTGACTGAAGATGCTGCTGATGGGTTTTTCTTTCTTAAAGGAAGTGGGTGGACCTTTCTCCAGAAATGTTATTTGCTTCTGGGAGACTTGAAGAGCAAGAAATAATGGAAGATAAGAAATCGAGAGCACAGAACTCTAATAAAATGCACATCAAAATATTGTGTACTTGTTGGTTTGTCGTTGACTTGGAAGCCTGAAGACCGATGACATCAAATGAATAAAAGAAAAATAATGTATAACATAATTAACAGTTTATGAGTCTGTGAAACATTTCATGACAGTTTTAGTTCCTAAAATATGAGGAAAGACCCAAAACTTGATCAAATTGTTTTAAAAAAAATGGTCAGCTATACCTTTCTAATCCCCTTCAAAGTGCTTCCCCGTCATCAATAAACAATAGCAGAAGGATTTCACTTCTTTTTCTTGTTCTTTCCTCGAAATGTCAACTTCTCAAATACAATTGGAGTCTGAATCTGATCGGAAATTTGCAAGTGGACAACGTCAGCAACCCGTAGGAACAACCTCAGTGACAGTCTGATGTCATCACGAGGAGAAAGGACAGATTAATTTGCAAGTGGAGCGTTCAAAGCTGAGTGAAGCCCTGGCTTTTGACTTATAGGGAACATGTTTTACCCCGAAAGTTGTAGAGGTATGATCATGTTTAACATCAAACATTATAACAGTATAATAATGACAACAACAAAACATCACAAAAAACATGATATGTGCCCTTTAAAGTTGATTATTCCTTCAATATTAGAAGAAGAGAAGGACTCCAGCCTCCTACTTGTGACCTATGAAGAAGACTTCCTCTTTGATCTCAACATGTCAGAGCTCACCAACACTGACACACCTCATCTCAGCTCCATGTATGAACACACACACACACAGACACAGAGACACACACACTGAATCATGTTAATTTTTCCTACTGAATGCTAACCATCACCCTGGTTGTGCAGAAGAGAGACAGAGGGTCTAATCAGAGTAATGGCTCGATTAACTCACCACCGCTGACACACAGACGCACCCTGAGGCTCCTCAGACGCCCCCCTCCTCTCACCGCGACGTGTGTGTCCTGCTGTCAACATGACAGTAATGATGACGTATTACAAACACAAACACACACAGACACGCACACACACACAGGTACAGTATGTTCACGACACACGCATATGTAAAAACTACATAGATGCACGTACACAAAGACAGAGAGTCACCTGCTGCCTGGATTACATCTCTCTGTCACCTGAACATCTGTTCTCTGTGGGAGGGCCTGCAGTGTGTGTGCGTGTGTGTGTGTGTGTTTACATGTGCATCTATCTTTGTGAGGACAAGTTTGAGTTTTAAACCTTGGACATTTTTGGTAGTTTGAGGGTTAAGATTTGGTTTTAGAGAACTGACTGGGTTTATGTTAAGTTTAGTGTATAAATATGGGGCAAAGGAAGGCATTATGTTATGTGTGCGTGTTTGTGTTTGTGTGTGTGTGGCCCTGACACTTTACATGTTGAAAAAAAGGTGATAAAGTTTTTAGTAGCATTTTTCAGCTGGAAAGTTCTTCCAAATTGTCTTCTACAGTGAAAAAAGATCAATTTTGATCAAAATTGTCAATTTGAATGATCATCTAACCATCAGTCGCTTAAAATATTGACAATGAAGAAAATTAGTTGGCCACTATTTTGATAACATTATCATTTATATAATTTTTCAACCAAAAATGTAAAAAGAAAAAATATATATCTTATTCTAGTTTCTGAATTGTAAGGATTTTATTTATAATTGTAAAGATTAATATTTTTGGATTTCTGTCACCTTGAATTTAAGTAATCACTAGTTAATTCGCATTCTGCTGCTTGTAATGTTGGTGATCTGCAAACTTAATTTACCAAAATGTTTTGCTGAGGTTCACCAATATGAAAACTTAAACTATAGCATTTTTAAAATAATCATCCGTATAAAATTATATTTAAAAAGAAGACAAAGGACGACGACTAGTTACGAGATTGATTTCCTTTTTTGGTCACATAGAAACTCAAAATATGGAATTGACTGTTTTATAAAATGATGAAAAGCTGAGTATATGTATATTTATATGAAGCTGTAATTGTCTCTGTTGTGTTAAACAAACAAAAAATTTCAAGCAGACCTGTTTTCAGCTTTGTGACAGAGCATTTCTTCAAATAATCGTGTTTTAAATGGTTTATTTAGCTTAAGAAGGAAGAGAAACACCTAATCCTGCAGTTTATCAGAAAAAAAAAAGAAAATCAAAATCTATGGTTTTCATTAAGCAGTCGTGTTGCTGTTTTTTATTGATGATAAATTAAGAAATGACATCAGATTGGTTTATTACTGTTACTGAGTTGACATGTCGGGTCCTGGTTGACTGACAGCAGGCACGCTTGTCACCCATCATGCTGTCAGTGTCGGAGGCTCTGGAGACGCTCCGTGTGGGAATGTTCTGGAAAAGCGTGGCCCTATCAGCGCTTTCACACCGGGGTCCTGTCACCTTCCTCAGCCGACACCGATGAAGCAGCCAGAGCCGAGAGCGTCATGGTGTGAAACAGACCTGCTAACTCATGTCGCCGGTTGATTAAAGACTGCAGAGCTCTGGTGTCTGAAACATCCACGATGATCTGGAAACAGAGAATGACAAACACTCAACCAATAATCAAAAAAATACTGTCCAGGTTTCATGGAGCCAAAAAGGAGATAAAAGTGTCTGACTGTCCTGTTAAGTAAAGTCTACCTGTTAATTGATGAGAGTATAGATACTACAATGGTAATTATGTCCTGTAATGCATATTTTACCATGTTCCATATTTCTAAGACACTTATTGACCAAACTAACTTGGTTTCGACTCATGTTCCACTGAATTAAATCCAACTTTTCTGTATTCATGACTTCCAGGATGCATGGAAAATGTTGAATGAGGGTTTGAATTTAAATCTCAGCCAGGTCCACTACTGACTTTACGAGACCAAAAGCTTGTTTTAATAAAAAATCTGCCGCATTTTCTACATCCTACCAAGGTGACATCTTTCCCTTTTCCTCATTAGCTGCTAAAAGCTTCACTACGTCCACCAGCTAGTTGCTAACTGTGTCGGAAATCACTCCCTATTTACGATGCAGTGCACTACATTTACCCTCTGCTATGTTATTTGAGTGTCTGACTGCTGTGTGTGTAAATATAACCACTATATAGTGCCATTATGGATGAAAATGTACACTACTCTCTTCTAACAACCCTGCAATACAATGCTCCACATTTTAAAGATGTGAAAACTAGCGTTGCGTGACTCCACAGCTGATGACGATTAGTTAGTGTCTGAAATCTTGATTTTGTTGCTCACTTAGGAGTAAACTATTTAGTGTGCCGTTTGGTGCTGAGCAGGTAATGTAAAGTGGGGTTTTTAGAGGTTTTTCTCTAAAAACAGCTGCCTGCTGCGGTCAAAAATGAGACTAATGAAAGCACTGAGAGTGAACCAAAACAGCAAAGTTGCAGTCGGACAGCTAAACAATGACCTGAAACTCACTATAAAGCCGAGGGGGGGGCTGCAGCCGCATCCGTGTAGGAGATTGATTGATTACAGCCACTTTAAAGACGGAATAATAGCAAATATAAACATAATATGAGAACGGTATTCAGCACAAACGGTCATGTCAGTGTTGTTTTAAGATAGTGTTTCCTTGCTGAGCCACCGCAGAGGGATAATAACACAAAAGTGGAAGTTTTTCATGCAAAACACAGAAACTTGGGAAGAAAATTGCTGGATTTTTTAGACTCCTCAAGACTCATTAGTTTCAGTTGAACTTCAGAATACATTTCTTCACTTATAAATGTGGAAATCACCTAACAAAAGGGGTATTTTTGTGAGCAATCATCAAAAACACACTTTCAATGTAATATGGGTACCATCACTAATTCAAGTTTTCTGTTTTCTGTCTCTGAAAGGTCAGTTCATATCATCCATGCACACCTCTTTGAAATAACAGGTAGCGCTTGTTTTTTGACTCATGCTACTTTGTGCACGTCGCCTAAACTGACTGAGTAAAGCTGTAAATCTCTTTTAAAACATCCTGTCACTGTGTAATCCGCCTTTTGTGTTCCTGTGTAACAAACAGAAGTGGGTACAAGGCTTATGTTTTAAAGTAGTACTGTACCTCACTGTACTTCACACTAATCTCACTGTGGGGACAAACATCTGGTCCCCACAAGGCAAACCATTACATTTTTAAGGATAATACTTTGTTTTTAGTGAAGGTGAGGCAGGGAAATGAATATATGTGACGCTGTGTATGTGTGTGTGTTTCTGACTTTGTGTATTTATGGGATTCATATGTAACAATGTCTGCAAAGTCTGCGGGCAGGCAATTACAGATGTGGATGTATGCAGAAGATGAAAATGCTTCAAAATGAGCAAAAACAAAGTCTGGATTTAAATATAAATGTTTTCCATTTCCCTGTGTTTATAACGTGTATTCCCCTTGTTTTAGTTAATTAAGCCCTTTAGAAATCAGTAACTCTATATTTATAAATCTATATCTTTATATTAAAAGGACCTTGGGCTACATTAATTACTCTTCATCAGTTTCGCTTCTTAGTTTATTATAATGTGTGTTATCCTGCTTCATAAAGTCTGACAGTTGCCTCATTTAATTATTATTTGCTCACAACTTGTAGCATTTTGGATAATATAATTTAATCCATGATGTTGGGGGAAGTTTTATTTAAACCTCTTTACCTCTTACTCCCCCCATTCTGCAAGAGTAATCTTAAAATCAACCAACTCACACAGTTTCATAGTTTATTAAACTAATCTTATTATTCATAAGAGTGTTATAAGAAATTATATAGATTTGTGTCATAACTTTTACATAAATGTGACGCTGACTGAGCTGACATTGAGCAGCAACACTGGAACAAGGTTGTAATGAAGTTATGGATGAGTGCTGCTCTTTCACTGTTGGCGTTTTCCATTACCACAACTCATAGCCTGAACTTTGGATAACTTATTAGGACAAAGGTGGTTGGTTCTGCCTTTGTTTTCCATTGTATTTAACAAACCAGGAAGGATGGGATGTACAGTACCAGTCAAAAGTTTGGCCTTCCCTTCACTTCAGTGTCTGTCCAAAATGTTCTCTCCATTGTGCTTTGTTAAAAAAAAAGTTCTTGCTGATGTACTTATGGGAAATACATGGTGACTACTAGATTAATGTTGTGTTATTTGTAGTGATACATCATCCAATCATCAGCAACAGCACTGTGAGACCCCCCTCTTTCCCCCGCAAGTACCTGGAGCGTTATTATAATACCGACCATCTAAAGAGAGCCAAACATTCAGATCTTGTCAGAGGACAGTGGAAACAAAAGCAGAACCCCACTCAGACAACGGCTATAAGTTCAGTTTCAGTTTCAGTAATGGAAAAAGCAGCTCTGGGCCTTTTGGTCACAGGTCTGATTCTTTGTTGAAGGCAACAATGATCACATGACAGCTGCCAGAAACTTTTAAAATGAAGTTTTAAGTTACGTGGTCGGTCTAAACTGGCAACTTCACTTTTCTTTCAAACAAGAGAAATTGGTTGATAAATTGTTTTTATTAAGGTTTTTTTTAATTTTCTATGAAGCTTTGAGAAAATATCAAAAAAACATGAGTGGTTGACAAGTTTTAAATACAAACCAATCAAAATAGGAGAGTGGGATAAAAAAAATTGGGTCAAAAACAGGGAAAGAAAGTTTGTTTGTGTGTCTGTGTTTAGGTGTTGGTTTATGTGTGTTTCTGTGTGTGTGTGTGTGTGTGTGTGTGTGTGTGTCTGTGTGTGTGCGTGTGTGTGTAAGCATGAGACCGCAGACAGGGCGTCTGGATGTTGCTGAGAACTTCCAGAGCTTCGGAGCAGAGTGCCTGTCCCTCAACCACGCCGGCTCTGAAACACACTCAAGACAAGTTAATCCTCCAGAGCTCGGCTTTATCTGCACCCACCCACCAACCCCCGACTCCCTCTCTCCCTTCTCTTCTCCTCTTCTCTCCATCTCCCCCTCCCTCGCTGCCTCTCGCTCACACGTTCCCTCCTGTGATCGATTGCGTACTTTGCTAACACTCGTTCAGCTCTCCATTTGTTTTCATGCAGATTATAAACGCCTCAATTTCTCAAACTGTCCACATCCACTTCTTCCAGCAAACATCTTCATGTGCTTAACAGACTGAGGGGTTTTTAACTCCTTGTTTAGCTGCACAGTCTGAGAAAAATTAAATCCTCTGGTTTCCTCTTCAGCTGCAGTTTTTAATTTTACAATATCAGGTAGTTTGATTTAGGTGTTTTCATCTAGCTGATGTTGTAAATGTTGCACAGACATGGATCGATTATTGAACAGGCCAACTGGGCACAGGCTCAGAGGCCCAGACTACATCCAATCAAATATATGTTTGTTTTTATTTCCCCATCATTTTGCAGAGACACCAAGCTCCCAGGAAGAGCGCCCAGCTTTGAAGCATTTGAAGAATTTGATGTAGTGGCCAAACTCTATAATTAAAACATTGCATAATCTTATTGGGCCCAAAAAGACTTTTCCCCATAGACTTACATTATAAAAGAAACATCTGTAAATCAGCAGATACATTTTTCAGAGCGTCCAGCAAAATGACTCGTTTTACAATCAGAGTTTTATCCAGTCAGTCCGATCACATTTAAAAGTCTAGAAGATCTGCATGATTAGACTGAAAGTGGACTGCTCTGCTAGCTGAAGTTGATAGTGCGCTCACTCGATGGACACAAAGATGCAGAAGCTGGAAGATGAACTTTTGGCTTCAATTCGCCACTGAGCAGCTTTCACAGGAATAACTGGGGCCCCACCTCCAACACTGTATCCAGTTCTCTATATGTGTCCATGAGCTACACAACATATTTAGGCTAAAGTAATATTCCATTAAAATGCAGCAAAATACTACTTTAGAAAAACTGAATCTGCGGAATCTCAGACTTTCTTTGGTGGTTTCTTGTTATATTTTGTGTAATGTACTGAAGTAGTTTTTTACTGAAGTATAATAACTGTACAGAGTGTCAGGAAGCTTTGGAAAGGAGTCAGAAAGCCTTTCTTCATCCCCATTGTGAACAAAATACTGAAGTTAAAGTTAATCCAAAATTCAGGCACAAATGACCTATAGTTACGTTTACATCATTTAGCCATCATAGTAATACACTCCAGCTTTCCAAAATCGTTACAAATCACTGTTAATTTTTTTTTTTTAATCATAAATGCTTTATTAGCGTGACAATGATGTGGATAAGGTCTGGTTTGGTTTAGGCACACAGTCCACTTGGTCAAAGTTAGGGAAAGATCATCAAACAACCCAATGTCCTGACTTGCTGTTGGAAGCAGGAAACTCCTGCAGCAAAATCCATTTTATATCCAGCCATCCACCCAACCTGCCTCCTTCTAACAAGACAAAAATGATCTCATCAAGTCACGTTATATTGATGTAATCTGAACTGTGCCACTTCCTCGGGTCATAATTACTACGCCTGCTAGATAGCATAAATGTAACTATAAGTACGTTTTGCTGGCTTCATTTTTAGACTGGTCTGTATGATGATGTTAAGTGTGTGCTATAGGTGTCAATTAGTGTGCATCAAATGATGGAACAATTGATGTGTGTTGCAGTTTAATTATATGTTTACATTGCAGCATCTTATACTGTTTCAAGAGGATATTATGGAGCATTTATCTTTTATTTTGTCATATTAAACAAAATTAAAAGAGATTCAATCGGTCTCATTTATATGTTATTTACCAGAAAATTGTTATTGTAATATGTTACATCATTCTGCACTTGTGAACCAACTTTATTCAAGTATACTGTTTACTGATATGACCATTTCATTATTATGTTTGCACTGAGCCCCAAACAGTACATGCATGTGCCACATGACTCAAACTGGCTTTCACATCTCACAGACTCTCAGAGTTTGTGAACTGTGTTGTTCACTGTGAGGATCAGCAGCTCAACCCTCCTGACCTTTACTGTCTCTCAAGATGAGAGAAGAAACATCAGGCTCCTGTTTTAGAATATTTTCGAAAACCAAAGACCACAGAAATGTTTCTTTTTCTTGTTGAAGGCTCATTTAAAACAGTAAACCAGGATCGTATTTCTCAATTTGCTAAAGGTGGCATGTATGAAATTATTGTTTTAAAAACAGATTTGAGCTTCTGAAGTTATGTTTACTAAGTCAGGTTGAGTCTGAATTGTGTGAACTCATGACAACCTTCAGAAGACGTTATCATCACACACTTAAAATAATCATTTGATTATAATTTTAACTTGACTTGATCCCTGAGCAGCGCTGTAAATTTGTGGAAATTTAGCTCAACATTCAAAACTTTTCCAGGATATTTCCAGGAGTTTTGTCATGAGTGGGAAGATTAAAGCATCAATGTTTTCAAGATTTTTCCACCCTGTACTTTACACATATGCGAAGAAACCTCCAAGCTGCAATGTTGGTTCACATTTTAAGTGAAAACTTCCAGCCCTGGAAACCTGCCACTGCCACATTTTTCTCTATTTCCAACCCAAATCATCACTGAAAAGAAAAAATCCATGTTTTTCCTCAACACACATTTTTTTGCAGATAGGTGCTCTGACGACAGCGTATCAAAGAAGGATGGCTGGATTAGTTGCGTGGCCCTAGCGTCTGCATGCAGCTCGTCCAAAGATAGGTCACATGACCCGGTGACCTATCCTTCTTCAGGGAGCGCTGTCTGTCAGCGCAGACGGGCTGGGATGCAGAGCTCAGCCTCAGACTCTCTCACACCATCCCAGAGCTGGATGCCTGAGGATTAAAGTGTGTGCTGAGTGGTAGATCTGTTTTGTTTCTCTAATGCGCTAAGTACTTGTGAGCAGTGTAGGTGCATGTCGGGAGAAAATGTGTGTGTGGTTTTCATGATATTCAGAAGTGTGCATGTGTGTTTGTGTGTTTTTTTTACATGGAGCTTTGACTGTATAAGTACCTGGGAATTCTATCAGCAATAAATACAGTGAGGCTTAAGTGCGTGTAAACACGTCTGCAGTACCATACTGTGAAACGCTCTCCTATGGATGGAGGGAGTTAGGAAAATCGAGCAGGTTTAGTGCCACATATATCTGTCTCTCTGACGTTTTTTATGTATGAGAAACCCAATAATAAAACTCATACACTAGACTCCAGCTATCCATGATGATATCCTGATTGAGTCTTTGTGCTCCGGTTTCTGGATTTAGGGGAGAAATTCTTGTGTTCATAAATATTGACTAGGACACCCTGATCTGATACACAATGTACAATGAGTGTTGTTCCTTTGTGATCAAGTTGCAAGATAAAAACAAGACACTTTCATGCAAAGTTGCTCACAATAACAATGTTAACATGCTGATGTTTAGAACGTATAATGTTTACCATGCTGAGATATTTCAGTCTGGACCAAAGTGGTTTTAACCAACCTACTGATTAACATTGCTCTCCTTAGAGTATCTCCTTAAGTACAATTACAAAAAGCAATGTGTAGTTGGGCTCACATTTCAGATGTCTATGAGTTGTTAACAGCTCCACCAAATAGTGATTTTTCCCTCTAAACTTCCCACATGGTTTAATTTCAATAAATGTCCAAAAGATCCAATATTTCAACAAAAATAAAAGATTAGAGAAAAAGTCCAAAAACTGAAAAACTCTCCCATTAATCATCTCACGACCCCTCAGATATAAATGGTGACACTTTGGAGGGGTCTGACCGCTCGGTTGGGAACCACTGGCCTAAACTAACTGTATATAAAGTGTATACAGCATGCTGCTCTAACACTGATGCTTCAGTATTAATAATCTCATGATGTCATTTATAATAATATATTAGGGACCAAACCACTACTTTTACTGTAATACTTTAATTACATCAAGCTCATAATACTTACTTTTACTGTAATACTTTAACTACATCAACCTCATAATACTTTTACTGTAATACTTTAACTACATCAACCTCATAATACTTATGCACTTTTATTTGTAATGGAGTATTTTTTACTTTGTTGTATTGGTGCTTCTACTTAAATAAAAGATCTGAATACTTTTTCCACCACTGTTTAAAGCCACTTGTGACCCAAATTCTAAATATTGCAAGATCCTGCACTGTGTTTCAAATTGTTTTAAGGTGTACTTGTTTTAACTTTGTACTTCTTTAATATTTTTAATTATATAATGTCTGTCATGTGCTTTGTTTTTTTACTCTGTGTAACACTACTGCACAAGCTGGCATGTTTAATTTCAAGTCGCTCCACACAACAGCTCATTTTCTCTCTTGTACTACTTAATTGACTCACTTCAGCTCATTTGTTCAGAAATAACCACCCCCAGAATCTATTCATGGAGTTCATGTGATAATCCGGTGAAATAACCCTATCCATGGCTCCAGTGTCATCTCCAGTCCTTCCCCTCAGGGCTGATACTGAAGACCGTCGACGCATTCAAAGCATTCACTGTGTCAAGGTGCAAAGTGGGCTGCCATTCTCACCCAAATCCTCCCAAAGCTCCCTTCTCTTTCCCGGGCCAGGTCTACGGAGAGGCAGGCCAGTCCCCACAGGTGTAGGCTGGAGAAGATGACAGCCTCTCTTCAGCAGGGCTTAGCTCCTCTTGTGAGGCTTTGAGGCTCTCTGAAGTGGATTCCCTGGGGCCGTGGTTGCAGTTACACCCTCAACAACACAGGTACTGTTGTGCTGTCGACTGCACCGTTTAAATCTGCAGAGATGAATACCAAAACGGGACATACTGCAATTTGTTCAGCAGATACAACAGATATGTTTGTTTTTTTGAAGTGAGCGGATCATCTGGTGCCAGCAGCTCTTTCCAATCATCTTTCTTTAAAACTGGCTCGTCTGTTAACACCCTGCAGACGTGCGTTCGCCCACTGAAGAGGTGTGAACACTGAGGTATAACCTGAGAGATCAAAGGTAAAATGGTTGTCAAGTGGTTAAAGTCACGGCTTGTCTGTGACCTCATTGAACACTGAGGCATTATTACACACTCAGCCAAGTCCTATAAAATGAACATGTTATAGGAAATCCTTTAGTATAGGAGACATGAACGCTCTTTTCTTTGTAGCAAATCATAATCTGATGTTAATGCATAAGATCCAACAAGCAAAAATGTACCAAAGAGGAATTAGGTGAGCTTTGTCTTGTTTCCTCTCCTTTTAACAACTTATGTATTACTCTATTTCTGCAAAGGATCAATAAAGTATCTATCTATCTATCTATCTATCTATCTATCTATCTATCTATCTATCTATCTATCTGTCTATCATGTTACAGATATATTAAATTATTTTCTGACAACAACAGTCAAGATATCTTAACATAGGTTTGTGAAAAAAGGTATTTCCTATATTTCCTGCAATCATACTGTAAATGCACTAAACTTTTCTACACTTTTTCTTATTAGTCTTGAGATTGAAACCAACCAACTTTATTTGATAATCAGCTCTTCTAAAGCTCCAATAGTCAATTCTGAGATGGCAATTTTGGGATTTTTTTTGTTGGTCCAACACTTTGTTTCAGACTGAAATATTTCAACAACTATTTGAGGGACTGCCAACATATTTAGTAGTTCTGGGTCATTTCTGTAGCTAGCAGTCTGGCTCCAAAGATGATCAGCGAGTCAGCATCCGTGGTCATCCCAGGGAGAGGTGTCTCATTTTGGTAAGCCCCTTAGTAATTCACCAGTGGCACCAATATCTCTGTAGCATTTTAATCATATAGACATAGTTCTTTTTGAAAGGTATGGCTTGTTCAATCCATATGTTCCATGTATTAAGAAAGGCCAATACTGTCTGTTCTAAGCTACTAATGCACACTCCGGAGGCTGGGTGGTCTCTGCGACAAGGGACAGGAAGTCAACGTCTCCTCATTCACTCGTAAAAGCTGACACAGCTAAACAACCGCCCGTAATGAACAGCATCCTACTTCCCCTGGCACGAACGAGCGAAAGTGTGAGAGGGCGCACTCGTCACTGATTAGTGGTTTTTAACGGTGAGCGATTGTTTTGTTTGACGCCTGGTGTTTTGTTTAGGAAGCAAAAGTTTTCCGTGTCAATACCGTGTGTTGAGATGCTGGCAGTTCCCACTCGGGAGCTTTTGTCCTGAACTTGACAGAC
Organism: Scomber scombrus; assembly: GCF_963691925.1. Classification (NCBI taxonomy): domain Eukaryota; kingdom Metazoa; phylum Chordata; class Actinopteri; order Scombriformes; family Scombridae; genus Scomber; species Scomber scombrus. The sequence continues at coordinate 22,157,269 of NC_084976.1, read as the reverse complement.
TCTCATCCATCTTGGCAGAAAAGTAGAGAGAGTTTGAGATCCATATGACTGAGTCACCACTGACTCACACCGGAAACTTTGACGACCAACATCCTGTTAAATGGGCCAAAGATAGGACCCAGCCTGTCTAAACACAGCAGGTAAAGTGAAAGTACACAGCCTGGCAGGTTTTACACCTTTCTACTTTTTACAGGTTTTTACTCAAACACCCTTTTAAATCTTGGTTTTAAATATCTCAACTATTGAATGCATCACCATGAAGTTTTGTAAAGACATACATTGCTCCAAGAGGATTGATCCTACTGACTTTGGTGATCCTCTGACATTTCTTCTAGTATCGGCATGAGGTCGACATCTGTGTTAAAGTGACTGTGAAGTCTAATAGACAATCTTCCCACCCTTCAGAATGAATTGTCATATCTTTGTTGATCCACTAACTTTGGTCAACATTTCAGCTGACCTGATGTTAAAAATAGTGACATTCCAGCTTCAATGTGTTGTGTTTAGTGCTAAATTTAGCAAATGTTAGCATATAAACATGCTTAGCTGGCAATTTTTTTATGTTTGTTAGTGTCAACTTATCTCATGTGCAGAGCCAAACAAACAATACATTGATCTACTCGCAAGTATCTTATTCCTCTGAGCTGTAAACCTCTGTTGTTGTCCGAAAACTATTAAAAACACATCAGTGAGCCACACAATTACCCTGGGTGACATGTTTCTTTGCCACAAAGAGTTTGGATGCGTTAGTTTGTTTAGAAATGGCTATGAAGACGAAGAACAGCGACCGCGTTTTCAGTCTCTGGAGAGTAGTTTTGTGTAAGGCAGACGCCACTAAACATACACAGGAAGGCTAGCTTGTTGTGCTACATATCACAACCTCTTGACTTTTTACTGGAAATCTTTCCAATTTAAAATGTGACAGAAAGTCAACAGTTTATGTGATATGTAGCACAACAAGCTAGTGAAAATGTCTAAACAGAGCCGTGTTCCCGTATATACTCAGGGACAAAACTTGGTTTATTCAACAAGCTAACGTGCCCATACTCTTTGTAATGGAGGAACATGTTATCCCGTGCAGCGATGTGGCTCATTGATGTGTTCTTAATAGATTTTGGACAACAATGGAGGTCTACAGTGCAGAGGAATAAGATATAAGCTTTCGATAGACGCACAATACTTTTATGGAGATCAGTTCATTCTTTGGTTTGGCTCTGCGCTTGAGATTGTTGACAAGAAAAATAAGAAAATCACCAGTCTTATCTTTGAACCAAGGAGACTGTCTGCCATGTTGTTTTTCTAGAGAATCGTGTCGACTTTAGTGAAGAGAAATCTCACTGCAGCTTTTTTTCTGAAGCGCAACAAAAATGTGTGTGACTCAGTTTGTATTTGTATCCTAAATTTCTATCATACCACGATGTGGACCGTGCTGCTCTTCACTTTCTTGTGTTACTGTGTCCGTTATCTGTGTTTAATATTACGCTCAGTTACTTGTGTGCAAATTTGTCATATCATTTTGTGTCTTTGAGCTGCTCACCATATCACCTCTGCTGGATTCCACTTATTTCATCAGGGATGGATATTTTTGAGACTTTAAAAGCAGTTTTCAACATGTTTCAACAACCCAAACAGTGGGAAACTAACTTAACATACACATTATGATGCTAACTTTACATTTATGATGGAAAACAAAAACAAAAAGATTGAATTTGTGTTTTTTTTCTTCAGAGTAAAGTGTGTGTGTGTGTGTGTGTGTGTGTGTGTGTGTGTGTGTACGGGGGTTGATATAGAGAACCGTGAGGAATGCTAACAGATTGTTGGTCTTTATTTGGTCTGGCTCCAGCTGTTATCTTTTTCTGCCTCTCACAACCGAACTTTGTATTGTGCTACGACCAATCACGGCCCAGTTTCAACTATAGCCAATCCAAACGGAAGGCTGAGCAAAAATAGAAATAATCTTTTTGTTAACCTGTGAATGGGACATCAGGTGTAGACAATAATAATATGTTCAAAAGAATGTAGTTTGCGATAAGATGAGAAACTGACGGATACAAGCACACCATCAATGTGAACGTACACTCACTGAGCACTTTATTAGGTACACCTGTACAATCTAATGCAATCCAATACAACAGCGATCGTCTTTTAAGAAGCTTTTACATTATTAGTTTTTGTTAACATTGACAGAAAGGTGATTTTTCTACTTTATGTTTATTATTGAGGTCATAGGTGGTGGTGATGTACTGGAGTGCGTTATATTCAAAAGTGTTCCTATTATTTTGCCCCCCTTTATATGTTAAGGGATTGGACAAAACCTAAAGTAGAAAAATCACCTCATCGTCTGTTTTTTAGGGTTGAATGTTCTTGACTGTCATGTAATGTAATGAAGCCAGTCCCTGTATATTTTTTCCCCTCAATCACCAGAAACAGCTATTGATGACATCATCAGATAGGACCCGAGCTAATCGTGGTTTGTTGTCAGTGAGCAGCAGCGGCGGCAGCGTGGTGTGCCGTGTTGCGTCAGACTTGGAGCCGCATGGCTGCTCAAGATCTAGCTCTGTGAGGCCACAGCAGTGTTTATGGAGCCGGGCTGGAGATTAGGATGACTGCACACAACACACACACTCACACTCACTCTCTCTCTCTCTGGGTTTCCACTCTCCTCCTCTCAGACTGCTCGCCATGAACACTCGCTGCACCCCTCCTCTTTTTTTCAGGGGGTCCCCTTATCGAATGCCTGGAGACTGGAGCAGTATCTATCTACACATGTGGGGAGGATGTGTGTGTGTGTGTATGTGTGTGTGTGTGAGCAACAGAGAGAGATTGAAGTGCTAGCGGCTGACTTGAAAAGGGTCAGAGCGTCAGATATGGCTGTCGCCAGCGCCGTCATGCTTTGGAAACTCCAACGCAACCCAACAAGGCATCATGGGAGGAGTTCACCGCCGCCTTATCGTCACACTGGGACAATATTCACTAATGCTGCTGAAACATGCGTGCAAGGGGGTGATGACCTCACATTGTCAAAATGTGTCAGTTTTTCAGGAGCAGAAGGACACATCGTCAGTTTGAAAGCGGCCACTGAAAGTTTTACATTTTCATCGTTTTGGTTGCGAGGGCTCCACATGACAGAGATATGGAGGTCAAAGCAGAGCCGCACTAGACAGGTCAAACATGTTTAGAGTATCATGGGGTTATGTACATATACAGTACATGACCACCAGTGTGTGCGTGTGTGTGTGTTTGATAAGGAGCAGGGTGATGGCGCCATGTTGATCCTCCTCTCAACAAGGCAGCGGTATTTCCCATGCTGTCCACATCTTTTAATGAGTGTGTGTGTGTGTGTGTCTGTGTTTGTGTTTGTGTGTGTGTGTTTGTTGGTACAAGTGTGTGTGGGTTTGATACAGGAAGTGCCTTTGTGCAAGTGTGTATTTATCTAGGTGTGTATTTATTTATTAGTTATTGAGCATGTTATTACTCTAGCTCTCTCTGTAACTAGAGCTGCAATGATTAGTTGTTTAATTGATTATCTACTAAATGAATCACCAATTATTTTAATAATAGATCGTAGAAAAAAGCTTAAGTTTCTCAAACGTGAATATTTTCAGGTTTCATTAGTTTTAAACACAGAATGAACTGAATATCTTTAAGTGGAAGAAGTTGGTCGGGACAAAACAAGACATTTAAGAACAAATATTTAATTGATTAATGATAATGATTGATTTAATAATAACGATTAGTTGCAGCCTTCAACTGTGTGCTTGTCTTTCCTAGCGTATACCAGGGATGCAACTTATTTTCATAATCGATTAGTCTTTATATAATAATGTTTTCAATCACTAGATTAGTTGTTTTGTCTTTAAAATGTCAGAAATATAAACTCTCAAAGCCCAAGCTGACAATTTCAAATGCCTTGCCTTGTATCAACTAATTACTGCATACAGTGCATACAGTATATCTCTGTGTGTGTTTTCTGTAAATTTGTTGTTCTGTATGTTTTTAAATTGTGTGTGTGTCTGCATGTAAGACTGCATGTGTGTGTGTGTGTGTGTGTGTGTGTGTGTGTGTGTGTGTGTGTGTGTGTGTGTGTGTGCGCGTATCAAGCCAAAAGATGAAAGCCCATCGATGTGTGTGTGTGTGTGTGTGTGTTGTCTCCAGAGAGAGGCATTCTGATACTATTGTTAGTGAAATCTAATCTGTGTGTTGTATGGGTAGGGGGTGTGGGGGTTTGGGTATAAGGGGTGGTGCTTGTGTGTGTGTGTGTGTGTGTGTGTGTTTTTAATGTTGGTTTGGAGGACATTGTGCTGAGCTTGGGTCTTCAGCAGCCTCTTTCTCCATTAATGCTCCATTAGCCAAATTAGAGGCCTAATTGGGGAGGCGAGGAGAGCTCTGTGCTCTTAAAGGGAATGTATATGTGTGTGTGTTTGTTTGTGTGTGTGTGTGTGTGTGTGTGTGTCACTGTTTGTGTGTCAATGTGTGTGTGTTGGGTCATTTACTGTAAAGGCAGACATTTAAAGGGACGTTTCATTTCAGACTGGAGGACTGTGAATGGATACAGGTGCAATGTTGCACGAGAAATGTTGAGCTGTTTGGTTGAATATTTGATGGATCAGAGCTCTGACGACGGTCGCTGATGCTAATGGACCGTCACAAGCTTTAAAAAAGGGCTGGTGGCTGCCAATTTGATTAGAAGGTTATTAGCTAATTAGCTAGCTACTTACTGGGTTTGTTGCCCTCGAGGCCTGGTGGAGGGGAGGTAAACTGGATGAGACGCAGGGAAGGTGTGTGTTTGGGTGTGAGTGTGTGTGCAAGCGTAAGCGAGTGAAGAGGAGGAAATCATTTGTGTTTGCCAGGCACAGAGAAGAGATTGGGTTTGTTTCCATGAGGTAGTTGTTTAAAACATCAACACTTTTAAGAAAAATTCAGGTCCACATGCTGGAAACCTCACAGTTACGTACACCCTGACACTCGTCTCTTTTTAGGAGGGGAAGCATGATGTGAACGCTTTGTTTCAAGTAGAACAAGGAGTATTTTAAAAAAAAATCTGTTTCCTTCGGCCCTCCTTCAGTCCAGAGAGTGATGGTAATGCGACTAAAGTTGTTTGGTAAGCAGTGTTGGGAAAGAAAAATCACTTAAACATTAAGAAAGTCAACATATTACATGTTAATCAGCTGTCAGTTCAAGGGGCCACACTGCTCATCGGGAACAATTTTGAGGTTCAGCATCTTACCCAAGAACACTTCAGTATGCAGACTGGAGGAGCTTGGGATCAAACCACCAATCTTCTGATTCGTAGACGACCCACTCTACCTTCTAAGCCACATGCCTCATAACAATAGTTTCTTTCTTCCCGTTGTTTTAATGTGACAGGAAAGAAACATTGTTTCAGTGTCACATCAGCTGCCATTATCACACGGAGACAGACGGGATCAGACTCTGTGAGTGGTTACTTCCAGAGCGCTTGCAGACAGAGTTAGTGGAGGAACAAAGATGATGCATATATCTTGAAGAGACTTATGCATTCACACCTTTTCACAGACCTCCTGAGGTGGATTAAACAATTGGATTTAAATCTATCTTGGATGCAGTTACACTTTTTGATAAACGGTAGTCATCCAATCTACAAGATGCAAACCAAGTCTCCTAGAAATGATCTTGAAATATGACTAAACTGCAACAGCAAATATGTTTTGGAGGACATGTTATGCTGCCCAAATTATGTTTTCTAATAAATATTTTTGGCAGGTCACAAGAAAATTGCGTGACAAAAGATTTTTGTGATGACTTCAGCGTTATCAAAGTTTTTATGGTGCTGAAGAGATGATGCTCTTAGTTTAATACAGGAAAAAGTCTGCAGTTTGAAGTATCACATGTTAACATATGAGCAAAAATCTCACACCAACTTTAACCAGCGTGCTTCTGTTGCCTAAACTAAACCACACAAGACTCAGGATGCAGACCTCAGTTATCCACCCACCATCCACCCTGACCACCTGTCTCTGGCTGCAATTTGGTACATAAATGTTTAATTCTTTCAAATAAACTTTCTTGTGAACATAATCCAGGCACCGATTACATTACACATCTTTGGGAAATCAGCTTAGTTGTAGATTAAGGTAATTTATATTTCTGGCTACTTGTAAATTGTGTAAATGACACTTTAGTTCTCTTGAGTAATCTTTCTTTAAGTTGTTTCTTATCTACTTTCTTGAGTTTAATACTTAATGCATTGGCTCTTTTATAAATGTGTCGATATGTGTGTATTTCAACTGCATGCCTGTGTGACTGTGTACGTGCGTTGATAAGAAAGGCAACAATAAAGCCTCGATCTGTGTGAAATTTCCCAGACCTGGCCTCTCTGCTGAAAGTGCTCTAAAAGTAGTTGGCAGAAGCAGCTGCTCCATGATAACTGTAAATGGCTGAGAGTTAGCTTAACCTAATCCCCTCTTGTAGGAGGCCTGCAGGTCGCTCCAGAAACCTAACAGGTTCTGACTGAGATCTCCACACCTCTGCACTTATCCAAGACTCATAGATCATAGACTCTCAAAGCTCCAACTCACTGGCCCGGCTCCACAAAATAATGCTCACACAAAGAAGAGCAGCAACATAATTAGAACTTTCTGGCTGCATAAGTAAAGTTTAAAGCTGCATCGGGGGGGGGGGTATTTATGTGAAAATACACAAGATTTTTTACGATGACTCACAATCTTCCGCCCTCGCTGTTCATGTGTGTGGGTGCACAGCTATGCACAGAGTTTATATTGGAAGCAACTGTGAAGCTGTGAAAACAGTATCGGACAATAAATTCAATGATGATGACTCAAAATCAGAAAATGATACTATAAACAGCAGCGCTGTATAAACAGCAGTAGGAAACTGGTTTCTTCGTATTAAATGGTACTAATAACTTTGACTTGTTATAACTTTGTGTTTGTCAACTATGACAGGTGCTGTGGTCCTGGTCTTAAAGAGGGACCCTGTGTCGAAATGTAGTTAAAAAAATATGAATTTTTCAGGTTATATTGAGCTCATTACTTGTGAAGTTGTCTTTAATCAAATGCACACAGAAAACCTGGACAAGGTAGTATTATTCCATCATAGAAGGACTGTAAGCCTGCAACCAATAATGTTCAATATCAATAGTTGTGACAATTTCATTTAATAATTGAATGATGATGAAGTGTGAAAAATAGCTGATAACAATTCCCTGAAGCCAATATAATAATTATATTATAATATTTGATGTATTAACAATCAAAAACCTAAAACTGAAGAAAACTAGTCGATATTCACATTTTAGAAGCTGGTACCAGTGATCTTCTTTTTTGTTTGCAATGTTTTCCTAAAAAATAGCAAACGTTAAATTGATTTTCAAAATTGTTTCTAATTATTGGTTTATTGGTTATAATCATAACCGGTCACGACGCTCCATATGAGGTAAATCAGGCCTGAGCAGTGAGCTGATCACCTTTTTTCCCCCCTTTTAGACTGTTACCTAATTATTTCTACATATCAAAAGCTGACGTCTACATATTCAACAGTTTCTGTGCGTCACGAGTAATCGGCGTCTCCTCAAAGTGATGCTGGAGTGAGCGAGGATGAGAGCGAGGTTAATTAAATTCCTTCGTCCTTGTGAAAGAGGGAAACATCCACAGTTTGATTGTGAGCGAGGAGCAGCTCATAAATGACGTTCCCTACTGACTTCAGAGTCGTCTGTAAATCTGGAAACAGGAAAAGTCTGATTCACAATACTTAATGCCAATTTTCTCATGTTTCTCCTGCTGAAAAGGCTGCAGAAACTTCAGCTCTAAATTAAAAAATGCTTCGAGATTGATCTTGTTTTTATTGTGATGATGCAAGTCAGTACTCTTTATGTGTGTTTTCAGCTGTATTACAGTCACCATCATACCCACATGGATGCATGCGAGCTGCTTTAAGACCACCCTGAGGGTCTCTAAGCTGAGCTGGCTCTGTCCTCGCTGTTGATTCACAGTCTTGTTGACTCAGAAAACAGTGGGACATCCAGGTATTGTGCTGCAGGATCAGCACCAGGGCCGAGTCTGGAGAAAAAAGATGAATAGCTGGTCAGACGTTTTTTATGCTCTCAGACACAAGCAGGGTGTGTGGTCGAAGGTAGTCTGGCTGCAATGAGCTGTAAAGATCAGTCTGGAGACAAAAACAAACTTTTTTCTGAAGTTTTTCATTATATATTTGTCAAGAATGCAGTCTGCAAAATGTTCAATCAAGACTCCCCCCCTTTCCATTTGAGACTTCCTTTTGATTTATATTGTTAAAACCCAAATATTATACCTAAGATATGCATATTCATACAAAGTAAGTAAAATATTTTTACACACACACTAAGTCAGGTGCATTTAGGGATTTTCACACACTGATGCTGGAGCTGCAGAACCACCTTCAGATTTGAGTTTGATATATGCTGAAAACCCCAAAAGGACAGAGCAAAAGGAACTGGACCAATTAGGATACACCAGATCCTTAACAGCAGTTTGATAATATGATAGACACACACACACACACACACACACACACAAAACACCCAAAACACTCAGATATGTGTCATTACTGTATACATAAAGATACAAAATACACAAACCCCCCCCCACAAAAAACAAACAAACTTTTTTAAGGTTAAACGTTAAGTAGAGGTACAGATAGTGAGTTGAAACTGCAGAAAATCCAGAGTTATGATACACACATGGTTACACATGCTAAAAAAAACACATAAAACTTCAGAGTGTCAGAGGTTTTTGTTAAGGTAAATAGATATAGATATAGTCACAAAAAAGTAATTTTCATCCTGGAGTGAACTAAACATAACATATCGCTTATACACACACTTAAGTATCGAAGACATAGCTTGATAGGATTTTCCCTTCCAAGCTGATACGCCACTTCCACACATAATCACTGTGATGCCCCAGAGGCTGATGGGTGATTATCCCAGAGGCGCGTCTCCACCTTTAACTCCTCAGACAGTTAGAAAGTGTCCGAGGATGATAATCAATAATTTTAATGCCTGTTGTCAGTCTTTGCAGAGTGTCTCTCAGGGGAGGATGGAGGGCTCTTCATAATCGATTATCGTGTGATAGTGATGTGGCAACAAGCATCTCACTGCTGATTACACTGATACAAAAAATGTGACTTTATTTTCCTTATAAGCTTTTATTTACAAGGTTTGGAGCATTTTTGTAGATGTATTGTAACGACATTAAAACTTCTCCAGTTCTTCACATCAGCTACGACAGTTTTTTTAACAGTTTTGTATCAAACTCTCGATGTCTTCCTTCATGAAGACAACCTGCCCAGCTGTGGTTTGCCCTTGGCTGAGCTGCTGTCCCCTGGAAATCCTGTCGATTTCAAGAAGAACCAATGCCTCGACGGGATAACTGGGTTATCGAGCCTGTAATTTGTAAGTAATAGAAGTTGTCCTGGATGAGGGCACAAAGATATGGTCCAGGAAATGTTTTTAAACGGTGGGAGGCAGTGGGGGGGGGGGGGAGGGGATCCAGAAAGCCCTCTCCACTTCAATCCTGGTAAACGGGGACAAACAGGATTAAGTTGGAGGTAGCGGGTTGGGGAGAGGGCGCGCTTGCCTCGGGACTTTCAACAGCTCTGAGTGGATGCTGCCAAAGAGCCGAGGAAGAATGGTCAAACGTGCTCATTCTTTTAGCTCCGCCGCACAGCAGCAGTTAATTCTCATCGGTGGAAAGGTGCAGCGAGGCGAAGAAGATGCCTGCAGTCAAGGATTTTAGGAGAGATTTATTTATATGTATCCCAATGTGGGCGGTTCAATTAAGTCTCGGGACGTTAAGAGGACTTTTAATATGCAAATTAAAACCCAAATGTGACTTGTGCAAGATGGTGAGTTCAGCGTGGGATGGCATCACATTTTTTTCAGGCCATGTGTGCACCAAGCATGTTCGGAGAGAAATATTTAGTTGTTTAGTTAAGATGGTTTGTCCTGATAAGAAAACTGGGACTCCATTAGATGGTGGTTTGATTTGATTGTCCCACAAACATCCAAAATGTCAGTGAAATCAAAACAAATATAACAAAAAATCAAATCCCAGTATAATTTCCAACTAATTGCATCAAAGTTAAATAATAATAGTTAAACCTAACTTAATTTATGTATTAACATGGTTTGTGTTTCAAAAGCAATAAATCAGCATGAAAACATGAAATTCAAATTACATGGCTGTGAAAATGTTTTGCTACAGGAGACATTATAGTCCTCATAATCTAATTTTTCATTGCTAAATGTGTTTTATACAAGCTTAATCTATTCATGCTTGACTTGCTTAAATGGTGTATGTTAGGGAATTTTTCATCATTTACGTCAATCATTGGCATGTACTGGGTCAATCTAGGCTAACAGTGTATATTGCATTATGTGAAGCACTTTGTGACCTCAGTTTGGAAAGATGCTATAGAAATAAAGTGTATCATTACTATAATAAATATTATATATATATATATATATATAAATAAATGTGGCGTTTTTGTGAAGTTGCTTTGTCTTCCTCACTTACAGCCTACAGCAATCAAGTGAATGGAAAGGAATGTCCGAAATTTTTACTGGCACTCTTTATATGGACATTTTAACACATAAATGTAACAAATGTCTTTTTATTTATTACTTCATACTATGCTATTTATTTAACCTTAGTTATCTTTATCTTGCTGTCCTTCACCAACCTCTGTTTGTTTGTTGATCTATGCTTTTGACATGTAACATATTAGATGTGTATGTGATTGTGGACGAGGTAAGCTGCTAATGAATTCCCCTCCTTTGGAGCAATAAAGTCTGAATCTGAATCTGATTAAAAATATTTTTTATTTTGGCCCTGACAAAAGGTGGAAAGCTTCAAATGAACACACATACCAGTAAATGACGTCTGTTCAACTTCCTAGCTGAATACCAAAAGCAATACTTATTAGTAATATTAGAGTATAATATTTTTAATTCCCAAACTCACAATATGCACGTGAAAGTGTGTACAAGAGTTTTTTTGCCACCATTAAAGGTCAAGAATGGCCAAAGAAATATGTGTAAGGCTGTTCAGAGCAGCTTGATGAATCTGTCCAAAAATACAGATGTTCACTGTGTGCATGAATTCTGACAGAAACTTCTCCGTTTCTTCTTTTCTATAGATTATTAAAAAAATGTCTCTTCTCTCAGCCACATCCCGCTGTGGTACAGTTATAGCAACATTTCACTCCAGGGGCTTGTAATTGAATAACCTCCATCCCTATAAAAGCAATTGTACTGTTATTATCTTCCTAGGGCCCCATTTGTGTGGAGTGGCACTTAGGAGCAGGATAGTCAGGACTAATCTCATATTTGGATTTCTTAGTCATCAGATTTGCTGCCGATGGCCAATGTCATTGCTGCGCTGCTGCCGTTGCCCATTCCAGCCGGCGTGATGATGATGGGGTCGGCGTGACCTCCTGACTGATGAGTCTGTGTGTGTGTGTGTGTGTGTGTGTGAGGGTGTGTATCTGTGGGCTCGGAGTATTGGCAGGAGCTGGCTCATCAATGAGGTCACTATCGAGTGTGTGCACGGCGATGCTGTCACTGTGTGAGGTCATTTAGCACATTCTCAGGGTTTGTGGATTGGGTGGGGGGTGGGGGGGGATTCATCGAGATGTTTGGGGGGGGGGGGTGATGGAGGGGGGAGGTGGAGTGAATATGGATGAGATTGATGGACTGCCGAGAGGAATTATTTTCCCGAGATGATCAATGTCGCCCAGTTAAAACCTTGTGATTTGATTAGGCTTGACCACTTAGCTAATCTCCTTCTTTGATTTCATGTTAAGCGCATGCAAAGAAAAAAACACTTTCCTGAAGTTATGACGATGATAATAGTGCAAATAGACTTTAGAAACATTTAGCAATAACAGCATTGCCTGTCTGAATCCTTTGGATGGAAAATCTGTCGTGTTAACAGATAATTCTGATTTATAATAACCTCAATTTTGATCACATACTGCTGAGAACGAAGTCAGACAACACAACAAACATGAGCAGTTAAATTCAAATAATCATACAGGTTATAACCAGTTTAGCCAGATAATTTTAACTAGAACTGCTACTATTATTTGATCAATATAAAAATTAAGTGACAACCACTCATGTGATGTTTTTTAAGTCATTTTTCAAGCATAATGCCAAAGTTTCTATGGTTCCAACTTTACAAATGTGAGATATCTACTGTTTATTGTTGGTTTATATCATTGTAAACTAAATATTTTTGGCTTTTAGACTTTTGATTAGTCTTTTAAAAAAATCTCTGCACACCCACAAATGTGACAAGTGCATCAAAGGAAAGCATGACTTCCTGTTAATGCTGTATTATTTATTAGTTTATGACATTTCAGTCTTTCAGCCTGAAGATTATCAGACAGAAGATTGGTGCTGAACAATTTAAATGGCTTTTATCACAGTTTTGGGACATTTTGGCCGAAATGATTAACAATTAATAACTGGAGGGGACAGTGTAGTAGGTCAATGTTGAACCAGGAAGTTGTTCTGTAAACTGTGATGGATGTTGTTTTGGTTGTAATTTTACTTTTCACTTTCTCTTCTCAAATTGAATCTAATCTGGAGTTTTATTAACAACCTGTGATGATTGTTTTGATTGAACATTTTAAGTTTTGACACAAGTTATTAGATTTTATGTCTTGCCTTATCTACGTCCACACTGATCCTTTTCAGCCCTCCATCCAAACTAAAACAGCTTATGTTTTTTTCCACCTCAAATTTTTTTCCCCCAAACTGTCTCCTTAGTGTGTATAAAACGCCAGCTTGGTGTTTCAGTGTTTTTTGGGTAAACAGAGCTTTCACAAAATGACAGTGTAAGCTGTTCAGGGAGGGTCGGAGCTGCGTGGCAGTAAAATTAAATAATGTAGTCGCCTCTAACTTTGTCTGTGATCGTTCATTTTAACCGTCATCAGAGGCGAATACACAGCAAAGTTTTGGTCATTAAACTGGATTCATGTTGATTTTGTTGGACGTAATTGTGATTATATGATAATGATTTTATCACAGCAGTGAAGCATCTTGGTAATTACTGCAGGCTAACAGGCAGAGTTTATGCCTGACAACAAAAAGTGAAAAATATGTTAATGAGAACAATTAAATCTCGTATTCAGCTGTATTAAAACTGAATGGAGGTTTAACAGGTTGTCAACCAGTAGAGTAACCAGCTATTGAATGTGTGGCAGCAAAATTAAGAAGAATTTATGTCATCTAACTAACTTTTTCTCTAATCACGTGTTTTAAATGTCGGTATAGTCGATCATACAGCACAGCGTTGTCATTAACCTGCATTTATGATTTGATCAGCCAAATTTGTCCCAACCTTTACCAAATGTTGGCTCTTTTGTTGTTTACCAACTGAGAAGTGGATGAAGAAGACATTTAACTGTTTTATGTTTTTCAATGACTTTAAAAATGATGTGAAAATGCTCGTATTTTTACATTTTAGACAACTTAATGTGGACATAGTCTCACAGTTTATTTGGCAAAACCTGATGTATGATGACCGATCTCTTCCTAACCTTTATCCAGGACAATTAGTTGCCTAACTTTAACCACACTGTAGTTGATATGTGTGGATATTGTTAGATTAGCAAACCATAAAACATAGACTTTGAAATTGAATTTTTTTTTAAAAATACCACCATTAAACATTTCTACTGGCATATTTAAATGATGAAACTGCTGTTCTCATGTTGAGATCAGCAGGAGGTGGACACTGTAACGACACTTTTTTATATTCAGTTGGTCTATAATCATTGCATCCAGAGCTGTGCCCAACACGTTTTGGCTGCCAGCTCCCTCCCCTCCTCCCGGGAGTTAAAGCTGTCAGAGGGCACGCTAGACGATGGGTGTCAGACTAAATAAACGCTGGGCAGCCAGGCTTATTTGTGTGGTGTTAACAGTCGAGGCTGCAAAACTCCCCTTCAACCCCTCCAAAACAACCCTTCCTTCAAGAGGAACCGAGGCCAGAGACAGAGCAGAGATCCAGCAAACTGATGGATTTACAGGTAAAATATACATCCAGGATGAATACGCACGCACATACAAACACACACAGGGTTGCATATAACGTATATTCAGGCAGACACACACAATGAAAAAGAGCTCACGTGGGTTCCAGCCAGTATTGATCTTCTAACATAGGATTATACAGTCTGGCTCTATAGGCTTAGCGGCCTTTAATTCCCTCACAGAATAGATAGACTGACTTTGGCTCTATACATATCTGGATCAATGCAAATCTACTTTCACCCTAGTGGTTCAATTTTAAGCGAATTCCATTAGCCATAAGTAAAAGTTTTCTTGGGTAATGTGATTAGAGGGGTGGTGGTGGTGGTGGTGGGGGGGTGCTCTCTCTCTCTGAAAGCGGTGAAACATTTTTTTTTCCCTTCATTCCTTCCTCTCTTCTTCTTCGTCTTCGTCTTCGTCTTCGTCTTCTTCCATCTCGCTCCACAAAATCTCTCTTTGTTTTTTCTTTGTTGACCTGCATCTGTGGTGGCGGAGGAGGAAGTGACGATAACACTGTAATGCTGTGATGGCAGGATTCACACACATGCACACACACACGCACGCACGCACACACACACACACACACACACACTCAGATGGAACAGGAACATGCAGAACGGTAGATTAATTCTGGTTTTTGAGGACTGAATCAAACTTTTTTTATACTTTCTGTACTGATTTTTTAATAATGTTCAAGACCTAAAATTACAGGTTTTTTTCAGCCTCTAAAGTAGACTTGTGCTGAAATGATTCGTTGATTGATCAACAGCAATTTTAAATTAATCATTAGGATTTGATGCTTTTCTCCTTTTAATTTTTTTGCTAATTGAATATTGTTCAATTTAAAACAAGCCATTTGAGATCATTTTAAGTTTTTCAGTATTATGTGTAGTATAGTATGTTATGTTTTATTGAAAATACTTAACATAATCATGAGTTGGAGCCCTAATTTAGACCCATATTTGGCCCCTGAAAGTCCCTCATGAAGCAAAAAATCGAGATTTTTTGAGTTATCAGCACTTAATGTCGGACAGACTTGCAGTAAAATCTACATTAGACATTAAAATTATGACTAAAAGAAAAGAAAATACAATGTGAACAAAAAAAGAGCATTTTTTACAGGCTGCTGTTATCTAAATGTTGTCATGTTTTAACAGACTGATCAATATCATATATTTAATAAAAGCTCAATATCATCCCAATATGTTGGTCTAATCCTATTACAAACACACACAGCAGTAGATGAGACAGTAACAGGACGACTGACGTCCACTGATTGGATGTAATGCATCTGAGGGAATAGACTTACAACAAACACACACACACACACACACACACACACACAAATTGTTCTGAACATTGTCCTGAGTATAAGATTTAATCACAAAGACACAACTGCCGGTGTATTACGACTATTCGCAGAACTCCCAGCAGGCCTTGCTTTACCTACAACAATAGCATCGCTGATATCAGAACAACAGGCCGTGATTTCTCCTCACTGCCACTCTCGTCCCTAACGTGATTTTCTTTTCTTTACAGTAATTCGTTTGGCTTCAGAGGGTTGCGGAGTGGCATCTGTCTGTAAACGGATGGACAGCGAGAGTCTTTGTTGTGTTGACGGGCAGGAAGGAGAGGTCACTGTCTGTCAGTCATCGGCTTTGTTCGACTGCTTCAATACGGTTAAAGAGAAGGTGGGATGAGCTCGGCATGCTGCTTATTGTTGAGGTTTGGGTCTGGTACTAAAATTGTTGTCAATTACAGGAGAACTGATATTGTTCTCCATATGGTCTGCATTGACTTCTGCAGCAGCAGGGGGACGAATTAACATCGGTATGTTGACATCTCTTTTATATTTTTGACTAAATGAAGGTGGTTTATCCTGAAAAACAGACCTTAACATATGAACACCTGCTTGCCTCAATGGTGGCTTTTTATTATTATAACCTTAAAGGCGACACAACACACTTTTTTGTGACTTTCTGTTGTTTTATAGTGTTATAATATAAGATCAGAGTCAGAATCAGTTGTATAGTCACTTCCATAACACACACTCAGCATACATAGAAGCGAAATGCGGTTCTCGATAGATCAGGTGCTCCTATTTAAAAACTGGCAAATACAAAAAAAAAAGATTTTTTATTTAATACCTTTAAAATCATATAAACATAAAACCATAAAAAGAGCAGTTAGGATGAGTGATCTTCTGATATGTAACAGACAGTATTGACTGTATACTGTACATATCAACCAAAGCTGCCTTCCTGTGAGCAGTTAACAATTGCAGATGTAGACACTACTTTACTCAAAACACACTGATCACAAGAAGCTGCTGCAACCCGGTGCATGGTGCAAGTACCAAAACTTGAGGTGAAAGTAGGTTAAAAAAAGAAAGAAAGGTGGCCCTGAAAGTCAAAAGCCAGGGCTTCAGCCTCTGAACGCCTAACCTCTACTTCCTCCTCGTGATGACATCATATCGTTTGAGCATGCCCACAATCAGCTGTCCGTTACGCAGGTTTTTTCCTAACATGTCCTCTCACATGCGTATTTCGGATGGGATTCAGGCTCAAACAAGTAAGGATGTATTTGAGAAGTTTCCATTTTGAGGAAAGAATGAGAAAAAAAAGGTGAAATCCTGCTATTATTGTTTGTTTAAGTAGTGTCTGGAATAGGGTGGGCTAAGTAAAGGAGTAAGAATAAGGAGTAAGGAGTAAAAATTGCCTTTTTTAAACAGAGGCTGAACTGAATGGCTGCTTAAAAAGACAGTACTTCATACAGTACAGTAAATCATGTAAAGATATTCTAGTAGAGCCCAATATATAAATATAGACAAAGACATTTGTTAATTGCCTTGTATGTATTTTATTTATTGTTTTTTTAATCAATTTTACTGTTAATTAATTGGTTTTATTGATTCACTTTGATATTTTTTATTTCTCATCTGCATTAGTCTCAAGTTGCTTTATTGTAGATATTTGTATTGTATATAATGTGCCAAACAAATAAACTTTGATTTCATCCACTTTGAAACATGATTATTAGCTTCAGTTTGCAGATTATTTGGGTCAAACTATTGTTCAACATCCTCTATCATTCTTGATTCTCTGTCTTTTATTTATTTATTTTTTGTCCCAATATTTTACTTTTTTCTACCTTCATGCTTCTCTTTTATTCTCTCTCTCTCTCAGTATTCATCTGATGAGATGAGCCGCTGAAGTACTGCAGTAAAAACCTGTCTAACAAGCTGCTGACAGGGCGCTGAATCAGGGGCAGAAGCAAAGAAAACCGTGGAGATGGATTTAAGTATGCCCCCCGTCATTAGCCTCAACATAATCAAATCATTTTACTCATTCAGAAGTTCTCGGGGGCCGGCCCGGGATGACGAACGCTGTCGAGAAGGCTTCATTCTCCCCTCAGTCTCTCTGTGCCAGGAGAAGCTGCCTGCTGTCACTGCTGTCCGGTGTGCTGCTGCTGCCAAACAAGGTCACTTAACAGCTTTTAATTGTTCATGTCTGTCTCTAAGCGCTTGGAGAAATATGTTGGCATTGCTCTTAAAGAACAAAAGAAGAAGAAGAAAGAAAAAAAATGATTTTAGTGAGATTGAGGCTGACTGCAGGTGAGATTGTGGCAGAAAACACATCGACTGAAGGATGTGAAGTGGAGATAGAGACAGAAATCTACTGAACTTGAAAGGATTAACATTCATATACAAGTTTAAAATGTGAATAATCTACTGAAACATCTACTTAAAGTGAGGGGAAGCACTAAAATGTGGATTCTGTTTTTAATTTGTCACATTTTTTTTAGCTTTTTGGCACAATTTTGCATCTTTAGGATCATTTAAATTGTTTCTGTTTTCTGTTAATATTTGTGTTATAGTTCAGGATTGTTGCAGCAGATATTCTTCTTCATTCTGCTTGTTGACAATAAGGCCTCAGGCATCATGAAAATTCCTGTTTCATTTCATCCAAAGGGTAAAAAAAAGGATATCTGAAAGAGAAAACTAAATAATACCAGTAAATGTGGTAAGGAATCTGAAATCAGGCTGAGATGAGTCTCAACTCAGAGCTGCACAGTGATTTCTCTGCTCTCTGCAGTTCTTTGACCTGACTGTCTTTTAAAGTCTTAGGACCCTTTTCATGCTGTTATCTCCCCCTAGAGGTCCATGCAGTCATAACACTGTCAGGGTGCTCACAATTTGTATAATAACCATGTTTATGGCCTTAATAACTGCAGCATAAACAAAAAAACAGAAGTTAAAAGTGAAGAGAAAAATTAACTGAATGTTGGATTGATGTGACTTCACATTCTAAAGTTTATATATGCAGATGTTTTCCTGTGTATTTTTTATTTTCTGTACATGTTTTCCTGTATATGTTTTATTATGTTGTTAGTGTTAGACTTCAACAGAGGTGTCCACTTTCATTCCTTCATGTGTAGGAATATACCTTTGAATAGTGTGTGTTTATCTTTGTGTGAAGGCGAGCACAAGTTTAAGTGCATGTAAGGTATGTGTGGACTGTACACAATCATATCTCATGAGCATTAGTTATATGATACAGTATATGTTTGTCTCAAGGTAGTATGTGAGTTCATTTGTGCACATAGGAATGAATAACATTTGTACTATTTTGTTATGAATGGGCTTAAAAAAAACACCACAGAGTCTTGTAAGCCGGATCCAGAATGCTGTGTGAATATTATCAAACGAGACTATAAAAAAAAAAATCATGAATAAAGAGTTTAAATCACAAAATAAAAAGCTGTTTTAATTTCATATATCACTGATGAAACATATATCAATCAGAATAAAAACTAATTCAAAAGTGAGTATTTCTCTCCTTTTGTGTAAAAACTGAGCAACCATTCTCACTTCTGATCATTTGTATCCTACCAGAATATTTCAGGAGTTTGTTGAGTCACTTCATGGAAAAAAAAATATATATTTTCAAGGTGTTTGCAATATGATAGAAAATAGTACTCACTCTCCACTTCTCCCAAATCTCACAGTTTCCCTCCTGAATTCTTCTGTAATAGCCAGAGGAAGAATACCAGATGAGTTAGATGTAGCATACGCCTCAGAGCCATGCTGCACTTTTGTTTAGTCTTTTATTTTACTTCTTTTACATTACAACACAAATAGTTTCTGTAGGTATACAGTACACCACATGTTAGCTAACCCTCAGCTAGTTAATCAGGTGATTCCACAATGGGATCACACTGGCTTTGAGTACTTCAGCCTGTATGAAATGAAACAACTGAATAAAGTCTAAGCTGTGTCTGTGTGTGTGAGACTCTTATGCATCAGAGTTTGTATCTGAATCCTCTGAGTCCAGCTGTTGCAGTTTGTTTGTGTTTGGTCTGTGGCCCCGGGGCCCGGCCAGCTCAGTGACAGACGTGCAAGGCTCTTTAACGCCCCTCCGCCCTCAGCCTCTGAGAGATATATGGTTCCCTGGAACTTTTGGTTCCCATGAATCCGCGCTGTGTGTCCCGAGCTGGCAGGAGAAGAGCTGCCCAACACATTAATTCATCAACACCGCCGGCCGCCCGTTTCAAATGTGGTGTCTCTTCCAAGTGTGCCAGAGGTGTGTGTGTGTGTGTGTGTGTGTGTGGTTGTGTGTGTGTGTGTGTGTGTTAACTCTGGGCAGTGACACTCAGCTCTTGTCTGCATTTCTCCTCCTGTTTTTTTCCTGTTCAGTCTCTGTTTTATTGCCACATTTCCATCATATCAAAAATGCGACTACAGTGGGATAAAGAGACAAATACATGGAAATCAAAGCACACTGGAGCTCCACACTTTGATTATTTAGAGTCAGTTTTTATTTACAGTCACATACTTCCTTTGAGGTAAAACTTTTATATGTTTTTGACCGTGAACCATGTTTATACTGACAGTGTTATTGAGGGTGTAACAACCCAAATAAAAGCCAAATATCAGGATATTATAAGACACAAGTTAAGTCTTTTATCTTCACTATTTCCTCCGGAAAGCCTCTGAAACATAATCTCTCAGTTTTTAGTTTTTTACAATAGTGAGGTAGTTGTATCTGAAAAAAAACATCACTTGCAAGTTAAAGAAAATAGTTATTAATTATATCTTAATGCTTACATTTTCTGTCTAATTTTGTTTCCTTGCAGCCTGGTGGAAAATGTTCTGTGGCCTGGTACCAGTTCAAGGTGTTGGGAGCCACTAGCTTAGAAGACAAGTTAAAGTTGTCATATGTGAGTCAAGATGTACAAGACACTAAATATCTTGAAGTTATTTAGAAGAATTAAAACATAGTTAAAACACTGGAGCTGAACTATTGTAACTCAGACTGCTGAAGCCTCATATAAACTCCAGATAAACTTTTAAATGCTTTTTTTTTTTTTGCACAAAATGACTGTGTGGAGACACTGTGGATTTTGGCCTCCGTCACCTAAAGTGAAATCTCATTCGAAGGATGAATGATTATAGTGAGGAAAAGATCGCTGTGTGTTTATATGGGCACCTGACTGGTGTTTTAAGACAGACTTGAAAAATTGTGAACCTGTTCTTTAAGCCTGCCTGAGTGTAACAGATTTGATCCTCATAAGCACAAATAGGTGGAAGTCGAACAGCAATGATATTTACTTTTTTATGGTGTGTGGATAACCAATAAAGAACATCCACAGACTCAAAGTGCAACACAGAACATGTAATTGCATACTAGTCAGTTTTAGACAAATGAGTATTAACCCTTTCACGTATAGTGGTCACTAGCTATTTAAAAGCTGTTTTCTAATATATGCATGGGTTTCGATGGCATCTGAAGAAGAGCCAGTATGGCTTGAAACCTCATGCTTTATTACATTTTATTGCATGGGAGCTCCTATGTTGTGCAGACTTTTCTTTTTACTCTTTTGATAGCATCATCCCATACACTACCACTTCATCTGAAGTAACTTGTTGTGGTTGTAAATCACTTTATTTATGTTATTATAATGTCATGTAATGTAATTTGATGAAAAAGAAAATGAGGTTTGAATTTTTTTTCCACGCCTAATGAGAAATAAAAACAAAAAATCCTGACTGAGGTTTCATGCATGAAAGGGTTAAAATACGCTATTAGCCCTCATTTATTAAAATAACTCCTCAGATACAGTATATACATTTCACTCCTAATTGAATTTTACAAATATATAATAAATAAAAAATAAAGTAAAGCGTAGTTGAACCTAATTTCTGACCCTCCTACAAGGTTTGCTCTGTACTTTGCTGTAGCAGAGTCAGGTGAAAAAACATTATTTACCTGCTGTTCTTGGGTGTTGCAGAATCATGTCTTCAAACCACAGTGCGTGAACAGAGCTGTAGTCTAAAGTAATTAATCATATCTGTGGGGTGGTGGGGTTAAAGGATTTGGGGCACACACATGTTTAATGTCTTAGTTAAAGCCAGAAATCCACATTTTCTGCAGCTTATTTGACACAAGACAGAAAAGTTTCTGCTATAAATCAATGCAGAGGGAAGACAGATGTTAGTGGAAGTATTGATATAATGCTCAGCATATGTTTGATATGATTAATAAACAATAAAACATGTTTATAATCCTGTTTCTGTACATGTATTGTAGATCTGGATGGATAAAATATGTTGTTCAGCTTGTTGCCATTAGAAAAGAGTGATTAAGAAAAAGAAAAAGAAATACCCAGTGATGCCAATAAATATGTGCATTTGCAGAGAGTCAGTGATAAACTGATGAAGCAACACATCATTTGTTTCACTGGGCCACAAGTCAGCAAATTCTTTACCACCATGCTTTTGCAATCTTCATTTTGACTGACTCGCATCATTTATTTCAAACCAGCTAAAAGCCAGTGATGGCAGCGTTTGATTTTTAGCCCATTTTCTAGATTAGAATCCAAACCAATAAAGCAAAGTCTGGCTTCTGTTTTTTTTTTCTTATTAAAATTAAGACCTGAAACTTTATCCCATCTGCTTAATTTGTTGCAATTTTATCTACATTAATCGTTAATGTCATGGTCAACCGTATTAGGTCCCATTTCTGTTACAGCACACATAAAGCATGCTTAATTTATTCATTAAATTGTCCAATTCTGCTTCAAGAGTCCAGTGGCTGCTAAGAAATTAATTATGAATAGACAATAAATTATTTATCCATGTTGGAGCCCGGAGCCAAGACAAATGAATCTTACGTCTTATTGTAGCTTAATAATGTTTCATTGTTCAGTGTGAGGCCAAAAGTTTAAATCACAGTTATTAATTTCACAAGAGAGAACAAATGAAAAGTAATCCAAGCCAACTGGACTCTGCTTTAAAAACTTATTGAAACATTTGGACATTTTTAATGCTTTATATGATAATACAAACCTTATAAATCTGTAAGTTCTTCAAATTATGGAATACTTAAAGAATAGTGAGTTTAAAAAGGTACTTTTCAGTCTTTTTTTGCAGGAGGATTAATTAAAAAATGGGGTTTTTTTATGTCAAATGAGGGTCAGCTGTTGTATTATTACTGATGGACTCAATGTGCTGACAGAAAATCTGACAACATTTCATCACTAACAGACATAAATCTGAATATAGTGAATAAAAATCTCAAACTTTAGTGAGTGTAAAATGATAAATGCAAAGTAATTCAAACTTAAATCAGCTAATTTTGATGAGAAAAATGAGAGAAATGAGAAATTAATTTGTACTTTGTCAGGTGTGGAAGTCTAAGCTATTTAGTATCCATATGAATATATTAATACTGCTGACTTCAGCCTGTGCAGTGATGATTGGTCAAGTTGCTTTTTAACTAAAGATGGGAGTCAATGAGGTTAATCATCTCTCCACTGGCTCCGCCGCCCCGGCCGCTCTTTCTTCATTAGGGCCTTGAGCCATCCCTCACGACAAGAAAGAGCCTCCAAATTTCTGAGATTGCCCGACAGTTTTTCAGCCTCTCCCTCTGCTTACACTCAAAACAATCATCAGAGAAGATAAATATGCACAGCAAATGCACAGCTATCGTAAAATTGCCTCTATTCCGGGAATGGCCAACCTAATCCATTCTGCTCTGTCATCCGTCCAATTGACAGGAGGGGCTCTGTCCGGCGGTCCTGGGCCAACGGGGCACTAGCCTCGCAGCGGTCGTCTCCATGTCCTCATGTCTTCCTGGACGCTCGGGGGCCGCAGCTGCTCGTCAGGGCCCCTCGTGCCTCTATTCTGTCAGTATCGGCAGCCGAAACTAAATAAAGATGTTTACTGACAGCCTAATGAACGAATGGACCCTGGTGATTTAACCTTGATGAATGGTCCGCCCAGGTGTTTTCAATAACGACAATAAGCACTGCAAGCCGCAGGCCCACTGATACTGGTATAATGCATTATTAGGCCATTAGAGGCAGGCCAAGAGAGACCACTTATGCACTGGCCTATCAATAATGCGGTGTCCCAGTCCACATTTGGGCCCGGGGAATTAGTCATACTGATATTCTATTTAATAAAAAAATCACAAGACGACGCATAAAGAATCTCATTACATTTTAACAGGGTTACAGTAACCCAGGAGGACTGCGAGTTTAATTTTCATAAGAGCATCCATTCCTCAATTATGTCAAGCAGAGAAAATGTAAATGGCAAATGGAATGCTAACAATATCTAACCAGCAGCGCATTGCCAGGAGAGGAGAGCGAAGGGGGGTTGCAGCAGTGTGTGTGTGGGTGTGTGATTGTGTGTGTGCAGAGTTTCTGATCATGCAAAAAAAACAAAAGGGAGAAGTCTACAATTTGCCATCAGTGTGTTAACCCACTCCTACCCAGTAAAACACACACAGAGCAGCAGCAGTGAGGTGTGAGAACAGGGTTTTTAATGATGTCTATCCAACTGTGACACTGAAACTATTGAAAGTATTTACTGTTTTATCTCCCAATGCCAAAATCAGCATCTCTCTTTTCTAACAGGTTAGAATATATTACAAATGTTTATTTCTTGTCCAAATGTATGTAAAACTGTCTCTGTCATACTGCAGAAAACCCTGATGATGATAATGATGATGATAATGATGACAGATGCTTTCAATAATGGACCTTTCAATGTAGATGATAAGAATTCAATAAAGGTGATGACAGATTATGACTTTCTATTTGATCACTTGTTCATGTCTAAATAGCATTTTTGCACTTTGTTATTTTGACTGGTTTAATTATAGTCAATGTGACACATTAAGACTTATTACTCACTGTAATAAAAATAAGTCTGACTGCATCTTGTATTGTAGTGGCACTGCAATGAAAACAATAACGGCAAAAATCCACCCGAGAAAAAAAAACTCTTTCAGCTCCTGCTATTTGCATTTTTGTGAAATAGCCTATTGTAGAGTTTTACCTCATTTAGTTATTTGAAACCACATGAGGGGAAATTAAAAGGGGTCTCCATGGTAGTCAACTCATAGACATCTGAACCATAGAAAAAGACTTTTTAAGGTCCCACAAGCCAAACTGTTTGGGAACCACTGGATTAATCTTTAACAATGTAGTGTAATTTATGAGCATGTAATTATGCTATTTTATGTGTAATTTCAATCTGAAAAGTAACCAATGCTGTCAAATAAATTTAGTGAGTAAAAAGTAACATTTCCCTCTGAAATGTAGTGGTGTAGAGGTATAAAAGATCATAATATGAAAATACATCAAGTAAAAGTTTAGCTGTCAAAAGTTTGGACACACTTTCCCATTCACTTGCATTAGAAGGTGTATCCAAACCTTTGACATGTACAGTACCTTAAAATTGCAATTAACTTTAGCTAATTTGAGGGGAGCGCACATTTCAAAAGTGCTAAATATCTTTTAATACTCTGGTCAAACCAGGAAGTTAAGTTAACCCACACGTATCTATGAAAGCTAGAAACTTACTGACATAAAAAACAATTTAAAGTAGAGATGTAGCTGGTAACTTCCAACACACTAGTCAGCTGAGAACATGCTACAGCTAGGCGATCATAATAGTTCACCGAGATATCTGCCCTGATAAATGTCGGTTTGCAAGCTAGCTAAATTGGTCGCTAATAGGACACTAAGACATGAGCTCTTTTGTCGAGAAGTTCATAGTTGTATTTAAATAGAAGTGGATGGTGGATAAACTCTTATTCAGCACCGTCAAGATGAGTTTCCATTGGTCATAGCACAACTTTGCATGTCAAAATTCACCAAAGTTTTTGTGAAAATCCTCTGATCGTGGCAAACTAATGCTGATGATTAAAGAAAAACGTACATGTTTCAATGTGTAGTCTGTGTCCATGTGTTAATTGATTGGTCATCTCTTATTATAGACTAAATATATATCCAAAAAATTATATTTGAGTATTTTTGTATCAAGATCCTTGTCTTCTCTCTACCTGTAAAATGTTTTACGTTTTATGACTCATTGGGACTGTCACTATATCATATACTGTATATATGTTTTTACAGTATGTTGGTGAGATTTCAGCAGAGCAGTCAGTGTCGGAGGAAGTATGTCTTGCGTCCAACTTTAGTATTTATAAAACAAAATCTTTAATCCCACATGGACTCATTTTTTATGTGTGACATCATCTCAGTTACAAGTACAGCCAACGTGCGTGTGTGTGTGGCCACACACTGCGGATATCAACATCTTTTTTGGCAACGGTGAGCAAGTTATGTTTGAAATTACATTTACATTTGAACACATCCATGCTTAACACAGAACACACGTTTCATTGGCACAGGATTCATGAGGAGACATAGACACAAATGGATCAGTATATTCTGCAGGGCTCAAACAAATATACATCAAATCTTTGGTCAACTCACAGCAGATCTCATCAAAAACCCCAAAGACTGCTGCTGAAAGGTGTCACTCTGCACTCCGGCAACCCTTCCCTCTCACACATACACGAGCTCACAGATTGTCAGTAGCGGTATTGGCATGTAGCTATCAGCGCCCGGGGGCCGAAGCTGAGGGCCCCTGCAATAATAAACTGCTAATTGAAGGACTGCAGTGAGCAGAGAGGTGTTAGCGGGGTGCCCAGCCGCTGAAAGATCACTGCAGCCCGCCAGCAAGCTGAGGCGCTGAAAGAGCCTATTACACCTCGCCTCTGTACCTGGACGCTGTGTTAATGAAAATTCACACTCACTCTGCCAGAAATATACACGCTACATACGTCTGACTGACTGATGGACAAGCATATACAGTACTGTGCAAAAGTTTTAAGCACTGAAACTAAAATGATTATGATTTTTTTTTAAATATGCCATGCCACATGAATAGTTTTTTTTGTTGTGAACAGCTTTGCCTTTAAAACAGCAGTAGTTCTTGTCAGTACACCAGCATTTTTCCAGGTATTTGGCAGGTTGGTTGTTTCTACGTCCCGGAGAAGTTGCCACAGTTCTTCTTCTGTGGATTTAAGCATCTCAGTCGCTTCTGTTTCTACGTGTAATCCCACACTGAATCCATGATGCTGAGATCAGGGTTCTGTGGAGATGGTATATAGATGTATAAAAAGAACCTGATCTAGGAACAGTGATGGACTTTAAAGCCAATTTGACATTGTGTAACGGAGTACAGGGACAGTTTCTTCAGAGCAACTTGTGTACTTTTAATCTCTGCTCAAGAAAGGACAAGTGGTACTATGGCGGCACTGGCAACAAACTTGATATATGACTATATGCTACTATGATGATTTAAAAGCTACAGGATAAAGACTCAACGCAATCTTAAATAGTTATAACTATTCAAAATGTCTTGTGATATTCATATATTTTATAAGTTAGATCACAGTTAGTTTGTTGTTCCAGTATAACAGTTACGTTATGTTCAGCTCAATCAGTCATTTTATAAAAAGAAAACATCAGGAAAATGAAAATGAGCACTTTATTAGGAACACCTGTGCAATCTAATGTAATCCAATACAACAGCTCTGCCACAAATTCTACTTTCACAAAGCTTATTCATTTTCATTTTTTGTTAAAGTTGTCAGAAAGGTCTAGTGTGGTTGTGCACTAAAGTGTATTATAGTGTTCCTAGTATTTTGTCCATACATGAGAGGGGGCAAAATATGAGGAACACAGAAACATGTAACACTGCTGGTGCTTGGTAGTCTGTTGACTAGACTGATGTAAAATATTTTGTGTCAGCCTCTTACGTTATCCTCTTCCGTTTTTCTTGATGTATCCAGTGAAGCTCTGCTGATGTTAATGCAGATGTTAATAAATATGCTGCCTGCCATAAGAAGACAAGTTTCTTGCAGTCTGCCATGTTGAGTCTTGGCATCTTGTGTCGTAGAACGTTTTGAGTTCAACATTTGGAGCTTTCAACTTGGAAATTTTCAACCTCAAACTTGATTGTAAAGCACAATGAAAAGCCTTCCCTCTTCCACAATCAAGGACTCCATCCATCCATCCATTTTCTGTACTGCTCATCCTCTACAGGGTTACAAGGGAGCTGTAGCCGATCTCAGCTGACATTGAGGTACCATGGACGGGTAGCCTGTCAATCACAGAGCTCACAAATAGAGACAGACAACCATTCACCGTCATACAAGCAATTTAGAGTCACCAGTTAACCTAATCTGTATGTTTTTGCCTTGTGGGAGTTAGCCAGGGCATCCTGAGAGAACTCTTACAGGTTAAAAGAGAACATGCAAACTCCTGAGAAGACCCATGGTTTGAATCCAGACTCATTGTTTCTAAAAAATTATGAAGAGTTTTGAGAAGTAAAGTAAACAGGGTGGCAGGCTTAGCGAAGTGAGGCCTAAATCCTTACTTGTAAAGACAATCCACTGCATTTTTCCTACTAGAGAGCAGAATGTATTCAATCTTGAAATGAACGCGTCGTGAAAACCTTCTCTTTCACTGTAAACTAACAAACAGACGATATGGTACAGTGGCGAAATGGCTAAACGTCTCTAAAATCACTACTCGAGTGTCTGTAAAAATGCCATGAAAAACACCACAACCACCACCAGCTCCACCTCTCCTCCATGCCTCTCCCCCCCCCAAAATCGGCCTCCTTCTCACCCCCTCTGAGAATGAACCGAGGGGCCCCGCGAGAAACAGCCCCTTATGCGGTGTGCATGAAGCCATGCAGAACGTTCATAATCTTTTAATACTTGCACAGGCAGGAAAGATTAAACCGTCAGGGTGTTGACAAGTGACAGAAGAACCTCGTCGAGTGTGTAAGTCACAGCGGCGGAGTCATGCACACTCACACACACATACAGACACACACTGTGCGCAGGGTCTTCCCCCCTCTCCGAGTGGTCAGGGACTCTTCACCTTAATTAAAGAAATTGGCTTTCCAGATTGCCCCCCCAATACTCGATCAGGTACGTCTGTAGCTGTAAGAGGCTTAGTCAAAAATTGCTGTGGTAATGAGAGAGAGAGGGGGCACGTACTGGAAGAGGAGGGAGAGAAAGTGAAATAAACACAGACACAGGCAGACAAAGAGATTAGGAAGAAAGAGAGAGAGAGAGAGAAAGAGAGAGAGAGAGATGGGGAAATCTGGGAATGAATAGGCGATTCATTCACAGCAAGTCTTCTGTTTGGCAACATTAAAAATTCTTTCTGATATAAAAACATGACTTGTTTATATGATAGTGAGTACTGAGAAATTTCCTTCATTGGTAGATTTCTGATAAAGTAAAGCAGGTGGTAACTGACTTACAGTAGAGATTTGAACAACTGTTGCATGATAATGCTTTTGTTGTACAGTTTATACTTTTTTCCTAAGATTTGAGAGCTTTTATTGTTACATGCACGGCAATACAGCGGATGGAAGCCAGTGAAATGTGGCTTCTTCAAGCTCTATTGTTAAAACGAGCTTCTTCCAGCTAAGACTAGTAGCTAAAGTAAAGGCTTATCTCCCTAGAAAGGATCTTGAGAAAGTTATCCACACCTTCATTACATCACGCCTAGACTACTGTAACTCTTTACTTGTTGGTCTCGACCAGTCAGCACTGCGCCGGTTACAGGTTGTCCAGAATGCAGCTGCCCGCCTGCTGACTGGAAAGAAACGGCGTGATCATATCAGTCCCGTCCTTGCATCATTGCACTGGTTGCCTGTTCATTTTAGGATCCAGTTCAAGGTTTTATTAATTGTTTTTAAGTGTTTAAATGGTCTGGCACCATCTTATTTAGCAGAGCTTGTGCAGCCTCACAGTACGTCCAGAGCACTTAGGTCGGCAAACCAGCTGCTCCTGGCAGTACCTCGGTCCAGACTCTGTACCCGTGGGGATAGAGCCTTCTCAGTGGCGGCCCCAAAGCTGTGGAACAGCCTACCTATCCAGGTCAGAGCTGCACAGTCTATTGAGCACTTTAAAACACTGCTGAAAACCCATCTTTTCTCCTTGGCGTTCAGCCACAGCTAGGCGAGAATCCTTGGCTCTTATTTTATTTTATTGTATTTTTATCTTTACTTTTACTCTTTTTAAATTGAGCTCTTATTATTCCTTTACTGTTTTATTTATTATTATATTTGTGTCTGATTATATTGTATTTTAATAACTGTACAGCACTTTGGTTCAACTGAGGTTGTTTTTAAATGTGCTTTATAAATAAAGTTTGACTTGACTTGACTTGACTTGACTTGACTTGACTTGACTTGACTTGACTTGAATTACAGTACAAAATAAATATTTACAATTGTAACAAAAGGAGAAAGAGGAGAGAGAGACCATGTAAATCTATACAAACATATATTATACTGCACATTAGGTGCATATGTGGTATTGCATAAAAGTAATAATACGTTTATTGTACATATTATGATACATATTGTTATTGCTACTTTAATATTTTTCTTATTCCATATGCAACTTATTCTGTGCATGTGACAATAAAGCCATAACAATTCAGAATAAAACAGAAAGACAATGGTACACATACCTTTTTACTCCATATAAACATATGAATCCACTGGAATATATGAATATTTACATACAGTTCAGGTCAAATGTGATAAAAACACAAGAAACACTTTTCTTCTAGCCTGAGAAGAAAACTAAAATGGAAAATATTTCTTTCTTTTTTTCTTTTTTTTTGTGCATCTGAAACACATTTTTTTCTGCATAGAGGGTGTTCAAGGTTAAATTTAACCCTTATTCATTCGAAAACTCCAAAGTCTCCATTGAAAAAAGTTCTTCACATGCAATAACATTCATATCTGGTATGTTCTCCTGCTTTAGGTTATACTGGCTCATAATGCAGTATTTTTTTTCTTCATAAACCAAAAGCGTGAGACTTAAAGATTACTCCCTCTGTGTTCTATATAATTGTAATTGAGGATTAATCAACCATTTAATAATAACTGATGCAGAGGAATGAATGAAAAATAGATTTGAGGTTCAGAAGTTTTGTTAAGAGACTCATTATGACTGGATACTGTGAAAAGGTAGCACAAGACTGCTATCCCTAAAGCCTCAAACATACACAAATCAGTTTTGATTTATATTCTGGAGTAACTTGAAAAAAAGAAAAAAGTCAAAATATGAACAGTATCTAAAGATTAAAACCAAAACATAAAAAAAACCTAAATACAGCCTATATAATCGTGTGTGATATACAACAACTGAGTGATGTAGGAGCTGAAAACAAACTTCATGTGTGACTTTAATGACTGTGACATTCACTAATAAATATATTCGGCTGCTTTCATCACAATACTGAGGAACATATCTTTAATTTGAGAATGTGCCAAGTCTTGCTAAACAACTTGATTTTATCTTTACAGTTTTTACACAAAGCTCCACGCGTCTCTCTCTCTCTGTCCATACGTTTGACAGACGCTGCTTACTGGTCCAGTGTCCATTAGCCAGAAGGTCCCAGCTGGGTGACTCTGGTGTGGTGGTTGTGTTGAGCTAGTGACAGTGTGTGTTTGAGTGTGTGTGTGTGTGTGTGTGTGTGTGTGTGTGTGTGTGTGTGTGTGTGTGTGTGTGTGTGTGTGTGTGTGTGTGTGTGTGTGTGTGTGTGTGTGTGTGTGTCTGAGCAGGGCCCCTCTGGCATTGTGTAGAGTCTGAAAAGGAGGTCACTGATTTGGGCTAATTATATTACATAGACCCTACTTAGGGCTGGTTAGATCTGTATTTATGCAAGTGTGTGTGTATCCTTGTATGTCTATCTCTGTGAGGACCGCTTTGAGTCTTAAACTTTTTTTTTGCTCACACTGCAGCTAACGTTAATGAATTTTCACGTGTAACACTGCAGAACACAACAACGTGTGAAACTGATCTTGCTTGTGTGTTCTCGTACGTTTGGGGTCTTAGATTAGAAACTAAGCTTTTAGCACAAGTTGAAGCCAGAAGACAACTGCCAGCCTATTTCATCATCACGCTGAGGTCACTGCTGTCATTACAGTCCACCACCATCTAAGGCTCCCTAGGGAGATCCCTGATTGGCTGTTATTCATAGGCTTCTACACATATAAATGCACCTAATCGACAGGGTCAAAGCCAAAGTCCTTTTCAAATTAATCTTCTGCATTCATGTTAACCTGTGGTGTTGTTGTGGGCTTGAGCTTGTGTGGGTTAGCAATAGGGTTAGGGGCCAGGGAGGGCTCAGTTAGGGTCATTACAGGTGTGTGTGTGTGTGTGTGTGTGTGTGTGTGTGTGTGTGTGTGTGTGTGTGTGTGTGTGTGTGTGTGTGTGTGTGTGTGTGTGTGTGTGTGTGTGTGTGTGTGTGTGTGTGTGTGTGTGTGTGTGTAAGAGAGAGAGATTGGGAGGGTGACAAAGGGAAAGGCAGAAGAGAAGATGAAGAGAAACAAAAGCTGTCATGAACACACACACACACACACACACACACACTCCTCCAACTCCAACTGTCCCCCAAACACACAGTGCCACCATCTATTATTAGGCAAGGAGCCAACACAATGCTAACATATAGCTAGCCTTGTTAGCTATACCACCACCACATCATCTATGTGTCCTCCTCTCTGCTGCAGCTAATCTTCCGTTCGCCTGCTGACTCTGTTGCTGCTCTGCTTCATTTGTCTGCACAGCCAGCGCGGAGCAAAGCCAGTCATATGACTGCACGCTCTGCACATCGGCCTAATCATATGGAAGAGATGATCACAGGGCAGGAAATCGCAGCACAGGGCCAAAGGAAACAATCTTTCTGCACTGGCTTAAGCCAATCATGTCCTCTCTCTCAACTCGCCGCTTGGCCTCTCACTTGCCCTCCGTCTCTCTCCCTCCGTCTCTCCTTCAGATTTTCTTATTGCTGTCTTAATTTATAAGACAGATCAAATTGTTAAACTTTATTTTACAACTTGTTATTTGTTTTACACAGCATATGTTTAATATTTACAAAAAATACCCAATGTTGGTATTGTGACTTAATTTGGTTGTAGACATATTCAAATTGGGTATTTTTAAAGCATGCAGCATGATGTGTCTTCTCATTTTGCAACTCTTTAATTTTTGTGTTTTTGGAATAAGTTGTGAATAAAGTGGCAATATTAATTAAACTTCCCACAGGATATGTACTTCATTGCATTAGTTGAAATTTCAAAGGTGCCATAAGAGAGGAAATTTACTGTTTTTTTGCATTTCTTATTGTAGAATATTTCTGCAGTAATTTCTGCCAGAATTGCCCAGTCAAGTCAATCACCAATATTTTAGATAGTGTTTGCTGTGTTTTTGTACTGTATTTTAATTTTTCAAGAAATTAGTTGCATGTTTTCAGAGTAATCTTCTTCTTAGCAGGTTGGAAACTCCTGCACCATCACCCTCACCAGTCAAACAACATCATAGCCTCCTTATCAGAGATGAATGGCACTGAAGTGCTGATATAAGTTTTCATACATGACATATAATAATGTATTATATAATCTAAAATGTAGAACCATCTGACCTGAAAGAAACGTTGAAAGAAGCAAACATTGCTCAGCCACCAGCCTTTAATGAAACGAAGCGATGGCTCTGATG
Organism: Scomber scombrus; assembly: GCF_963691925.1. Lineage (NCBI taxonomy): Eukaryota > Metazoa > Chordata > Actinopteri > Scombriformes > Scombridae > Scomber > Scomber scombrus. The sequence continues at coordinate 22,124,296 of NC_084976.1, read as the reverse complement.
TGTATCAGACGCCGTTCAGTCTGACGTCTCCTCCTCAGTTTATCTCTCCATCAGCTGAGCATCAGGTGAACCGGCCAACAGCTTTGTCCCGGGAAGCGAGGGATTCAAACACTCGAGGTCAAGGTGCGCCGGTAATCCGGGCAGCTGTGTTACCAGGATTAAGACGAGGCCAAGGCCATCGCTCAGTCCACCTAAAAGAGGTGTTGCCATGACAATGACCCAGGGGAAAAACATACTACAGGTATAGCACCTGCTGAGGTTAAAGGCAGTTATTGACAAAACACAAGAGAATCCAATGAAATTAGGATAACATACTTGTTGCACCTACTGATGTATATTTACACCCTCACATGTACACACACATGCACAAATACACAAAATCAGACTACAGACTGATTCACTATTTTTCTCTCACACATCAGGACAAATTACTGAGTTAACAGATTTATTAACCATCAATTAAACTAAACTTGGACACCACTTTTTCAGTGCTGTGAGCACCACAAACAAAATCCTATTCACCACCAAAACAAACAACTGCATGGCTGTAAAACACAAGAGGTAAATGAGAAAATATACTGTTATGGAATTTGGGTGAACTGACCCTTTAAAACTGATGAAACAAGCCATCAGTGATTTAATGCACTTGGCATCGCTGGATCGTATAAAACTGTCCCAAAAGGAAAATATGATGATGTCCACATTTCAAGCTAGTAAATTAACTTTTGATATCAGCAAATGCTTCAGAGATTGAAACATCAAAGTCTCTCTGACGCTCAAAATCAAATAGCGTGGTCTTCCTTCTACAGCTCCAATCGCAGAAAGTAAATCATAACGAGACATGTTGTATATAGTGTCCTGTTTTCTTTGCTGGAAAGTCCACTCCACTACTGCTATTTGTGTCTCCACATTATGCATTACTTACAGCAAAACATCCATGGTTTATCAAAATTCACTCTACAAAAAACAAAGAAAATCTTGTGATATGAAGAGGGAAAGTTTGTTTATTTATTTGGATCAGCATTAGCCGCTACCAAGGCAGCAGCTACTCAAGTAAACATTACATAATAGGAAAAAGAAAAGGGGAAAAATACAATGAATCAAGAAACTAATAATAACAATATTATGAACAAAAAGTACCTACACTATATATTGTGTATTAATAGGACATAAAACAAATCACTAAAATATTTGATAAATCTCATGAATGGTAGTTGTACCTGTTCATCTAGTTCTTATTTGAAGTTTAAAAAAAAGAAATGACTATGAAATTCCTACGAAATGATCATACAATTTATTCTGTAGCAAAACATTAATTGGAAACAACAAATTGGATTCACCAAAAAAAAGTAAATTACAGCTTTTCATCAAAAAACAACAAGAATCCACTGATCATGACAATAAAAATGTAAACTTTAATTAAATGTTTCTAAACCCTAAACCAGCCTCTACAGATAAAAAACATGGATATCATCTTCATTCTTAACCTCTCACATTTTATTCCTCTAACATACACAAACACACAACCACACAACCACACACACACACACGCACACACCCCAGCCTGCGACAGCCACTCTCTCCTGCGGTCTGACTGATGTGGTGTTGCGGCCCCGGGGCCCCTGGAGAGCGCTAATTGAATTGGTTTCCAGAGAATACTAATGGGTCTTAATGTTGAGATAACTGATACTCAAACAACGAGTGATCATTGACAGCATGTGTTTCTGCTCTGTAATAAACATGTCACAGTAACACAGGGAGCCAGTTGGTCTGTAAATTAATTCCTCCCCCTGTCCCATCCCCGCTCCCCTGCCACACACACACACACACACACACACACACACACACACACACACACACACACACACACACACACACACACACACACGCACACACACACACACACACACACACACACACACGTTTGTACTACACTTGTGAGGACCCTCTTTAGCCCTTTTAGCATTAAAGAGCATCATGAACTATGATATTCAGGAGCTACCACAGAAGCTAAAAGTAGCTTCAGCATTTTTCTTTCTGCCTTTAAACATTCAACAGTTCTTAAACTTTCTTGTTGGTCCAAATATCTCCACTTTGGCCTAATTTTCAAAAAACTTTGAAACCATAAGCGGTGCCTGCTGTTGTAGAGTTTAAGGATTTTAATAAGATGTTTGTTCACTCAACCCCAACAGTAAAAGAATACCTTAAGAGGGACTTTTTAGGGATCTGGAACTGCAGACTATGAGCTCTGTTCCTAGTGGCAGCAGCTGTATTGACTGGCACCAGTGCAACATGTTTTTACAGGATCATGAGCTTAAAAAATAAATACATAAAATCAGATAAATGTACTTAAAACAATACATAATATAAAGAATAATGTAAATAAATAAAATATGTTGAAGCTGTAAGAAATTAGTTTTTTGTTGTTTATTTGTTTAAAGATGATTTCCCAATGGTGTTGCCTAGCATGTGAGACTACAGGATTTCAGGACAATACAGCCATGATTGAAGTACAAATAAGTTTCCATTTTTTGTTTTGTTGTTTCTTTTATATTGAGGCATCTGCCCATATTTCCACCAGTGCTCGTTTCTCTTGATGAGACAGTTTCCTGTTTCCGAAAAAGGAGACTGACAAAATCCATTCTCTAATCGGCTAACCTTAAAAACTGTGATTAAATGCCTTAACTCAACCTTTACCCAAATCTTAACTAAAACATTATGTAACCTTAAACCCTAAAGGCAAGTTTTAACCCTCAAAGCTCTCTGAAGAAAGTGAAGGCCGGACAAAATAGTCCACACTGAGGTATAAAACTCACATTGGTCCTAAGAAGAAGTGCAGAAGTATGCACACACATGTAAACACAAGCGCACATACATCAGTGAAGGGCATATAATCACAGATTCATGCTTGTGTGCAGCAGCAAATATGCACAAGCAATGAATATGAATATGAATATGAATCCAGACATGATATAAATGTTTCACTAAAGAAAAGCAATTCACGCACACATACGTGTCCATCCACATACAGCGGATTGTGCCCACTGCTCCACAATTACAAGGAGGTTAGTTCAACAAAAATGTGATTCATCGTTTTGCAATTTTGTAATTACTAACTATTGTATTGCATGACTGAGTAAAACATACACACAGTCACTCAGGGTCAAGCACACACACACACACACACACACACACACACACACACACACACACACACACACACACACACACACACACACACACACAGCCGTCTTCCCAGTGTCCCTTGGTTACTTTGGCATCGATGGGCTCCATAGCTGTCCAGACCAGAAGCCTCCTCCTCCGCTTCCTCAGCCATCTGGGAGATGTTATTCTGTCGTTTTTCTTGGGAGGACAGTCTCTCGTGCCGCAGGGATGACCTCGGTGCTCTGAAAGCAGCAGCCTATAAACACCACTCACTGTTTCACACCTCAACCTGCACACATACAAGACAAACACACACACAAAAACACAACAACCCTAACCCTAACCCTGTTTTGAAGTTAGGTGCTTGTGGATGACTGTAACCTGCAAAAATCCAGTTATTAAAATGTGTCTTTGCTTGAGTGTGGACAGTTTAATTGGTGTGTAGACAAAGCTATTCTTTGTGTGGGCCAGCTGTCTTTAATTAGCAGAAGCTCCCTTAAGCAACACATGAAGCGTCTTGGACAGAAGGTGTTGTCAACTTCCAGCTACAACACTGTCTTTGCCAAAAAAACTCTGACTGTCACCGTACCCACCCACACTCTCAGCTGGCCAGCGCCAGCCCCTCTGCCATGCTGTGTTTGGTATAAAAACAAATTCCCTCAGTGTAATCGCAAGCTGAGTTAACAGTTTTCAATAGCTTGTCCTTCATCGTCGTCATCCCCTCCAGCGACACCTCAGCGTCTCTGACAGGCCTGACGACAACTCAGCCTCAGTTATTGTATTTCGGCCGAGCCCGGCAGCCATGAATCAGCCGGGAATTTGAGAAAATACCGCCGTGAGAGTGAAGGAGGAGCAAAGGGGCTCCTGCTGGGTTAGAAATCGGGGTTAATGCTGAAAGATGTGGCATGCAGGGAAGGGTTTCTATCCCATGCGATGTCCACATGTGCTGGTGGGTTTTTTTTTTGTTGGAGTGGCTTTGCACAGGCTAAAAGGGGAAAGGCACAAACGCATGGTGCTCCAACAACAACTGTAGGGTGGTAAAACAATAAGCATTCTGTCAGACGTGTGAGTGGGCAGTGAGAAAGCCTGTTTGAATAAGGCACAGTGAGGAATCTGTAGTCCCATTTTATGAGAATCACAGTATATTTACTGTATAAAAGTTGCATTTTCTTGCCAAATAAATAAATTGAAATGCAAGAAAAGTACAATAAAAAACATGGATGACCATACCGTAAACAAAAACAAAGTACAGTAATGTGAAAACTGCATTCACAAGAGACTGAAAGAAGTAAAAAACAGTTAGCATAACTATTATAGCTTACTGCTGCATTAGGCTGTGTTCATGTCATATGGGATTGATGGGAAAGATTTCCATGTTTCTGCACAGTTTGTCACAATGAATTACAGACTTTGTCCAATGTGAAATGTCCCTATTTGCTACATTTTTCAGCACTTCTATGTTATGAAGCACCAAGTCAGATTCCCAGTCGTAATTATGATTCGGAAATTGGCGTGAATGCCACAAAATAGTTACAAGAAACTACAATTTCCAAGACACAATAGAGCGTTTGGAGAGTAACATGCAATACAAAAAAATATTTACCAATTACCTGTAAAATAAAGCATTCCCAGATCACATGTCGGCATATGAACAAACATGAAGCCACATAAAGTGTAAAGGTCAAAGCCACAAAGTCCCATCTAATAATCTGACACATTTTTCCCAGTTTGACATATTCAGACTGATGACCTCACTATGCAACACCTGGCTGTTCACATCTATACACAGACTTCTTTGACCCCATTTTCATCCTCTGTCTCCTTTTTCTCTGCTTTGACTCTCACAGATTCTCACATGCAGCGGTTGGCTTCCAGCACTGCGCCAGCGAAGAAAACAAACACACTGTCTCCCAAAAACTTCTCATCCCTCCCTGGTTTTCTCACCCACGTACCCCTCCCAATCCCGCCACCACCACATCACCCTGAGCGGGAATCGGCGTGCAGATTTTCCCGGCGGGTATTTGTTTGTGGAGTTTGATGCAGACAGTTTTTCCCCTTCCGCTCCCTCCCTGTCTTTCTCCAAGTTAAACAGATGAGTTCAACTCATCGTTCATGATGTTACAGTCTCTGTTGCCAGATAGACTACTTTACTGTCGAGTTTGAAACTACAGTTCCCATGTATCAAACCAACATCACAGTGTCTACTAGTCTGCTAAATTGTCTTATTTTTATGAAAATACATATTTCCATCTGCCTTTTATAGCCTGGGAATCTGCAGAATCTCTTCAGTCTAGGGATGATGTTGATGATGATGATAATAAGTTTGCACCTGTGGTCTGGCTGCTCCACGCTGGCTTAAATAGTTCAGACTGGAGACAGATCAAACCCATGATTAGTCAACATCTTTGTCTTCAGGGCAGTACAAAGCTGGACTAATACTGGACACTTATTAAAATGGCAGCTGAAAAAAACATGATAAGAATAATAATTAAAAAGTATGAAAATACAGTTTGGGAGTATGATTGATGATTATATGTATACCCCTTTAAATAAAGTTGTGAACTAAATCTCAAATCACCAGAGCTGCTGTTAGGAGATGCAGTGATAAGTGTTTAAATGTGAGTTCAGGGTTTGGATGTTTTGTGGTTCTATAGTGACATCTACTGGTTTTAAAGTGCTGGTGGAGTTTACATGATGCCACAATTTATACCTGATGATTTTTATCATATTTATGGCCAAATTTGACATCCATAAATGTAACTATCTAGCAGTAAATACACTTTTCCTGCTGATTATTTAAATTAAAAACAGTGTTTCTATTATTACTTACAGTGCAAACAGACAATCAGTAATAAGTTGGAAAGAAGAAAGGAAGGACAAATGGAAGGAAGGAAGGAAAAGAAGGAGGATAAGGAAGAGAAGACAGGAAGAAAAGATGGAAGGAAGAAAGGGAGGAAGGACAGATAGATGGAAGGAAGGAAGGAAAGAATGAAGGAAGAAAAAGAAGTCAGGAAGGAAAGATGGAAGGAAGGAAGGAAGGAAGGAAGGAAGGAAGGAAGGAAGGAAGGAAGGAAGGAAGGAAGGAAGGAAGGAAGGAAGGAAGGAAGGAAAAAAGGAAGAAAAGGAGGAAGGAAAGATGGAAGAAAGGAAGGGTGAAAGGAAGGAAGGAAAAGAAGGAAGAGAAGACATGAAGAAAAGATGGAAGGAAGAGAAGGTAGGGCAAATGAAAGGAAAGAAAAGACAGGAAGAAAAGATGGAAGTAAAGAAGGAACAAAGAAAGAAAAGGAGGAAGGAAAGATGGAAGAAAGGAAGGGTGAAAGGAAGGAAGGAAAAGAAGGAAGCGAAGACAGGAAGAAAAGATGGAAGGAAGAGAAGGGAGGGCAAATGAAAGGAAGGGAGGAAGGAAGAGAAGGAAGGAAGGGAGGAAAGAAGGAAGAGAAGACAGGAAGAAAAGAAGACAGGAAGGAAAATGGGCCGGATTGGACCCCTTGGCGGGCCCGTTCTGGCCCACGTGCCGCATGTTTGACTCCCCTGTTTTAAGGGGATCTTGACCAGGGTTATTATAGTTTTTAAATTTTCATTAGTTTTTATTTTTATTTAGTTTTTCAGTTTGCTTTTTTATTTCAGTTTAGTTTGAGTTAGTTTAACAAGTGATTAAGTAATTTTAGTTTAGTTTTTATTTTGAGGAATTGACTAGTTTTAGTTTAGTTTTCATTTAGTGTTAATTTTTCAGGTATTAGGAGGAAAGCCTTGATAAGTAAAAGCTGAAAAGGATTAAATAATGCCTGACACTGAGGTAACATTTGCTGTGTTTGTGGTCAATTCAGTTTAGTTTTAGTTAGTTTTGCATTGTTCATTGTAGTTTTTATTTAGTTTTATTTTACAAAACTGTCTTTTTTTATTTTATTTCAGTTAACTAAATTATTTTTTCACTGCTAGTTTTAGTCTTAGTTTTAGTTTTAGTTAACTATAATAACTAATAACTCTGATCCTGTCCTTACTCTCCCACCACTTCGCCATGGTTACAATGTGAAGCTCTCTGCAGTGGCGTCAAATGTCCAGCAGGGGGCCCACCACTTCGGCGTCGCCATGGTTACCACGTGAAGCTCACTGCAGTGGCGTCAAATGTCCAGCATGGGGCCCACCACTTCGGCGTCGCCATGGTTACCACGTGAAGCTCTCTGCAGTGGCGTCAAACGTCCAGCAGGGGGCGAAGTTTCATCACATTTCTCCGTGTGTGTGTGTGTGTGTGTGTGTGTGTGTGTGTGTGTGTGTGTGTGTGTGTGTGTGTGTGTGTGTGTGTGTGTGTGTGTGTGTGTGTGTGTGTGTGTCTGAAGTAAAAACACTGTGGTAGTGGAAGGGGGCAGATCCGTGGAGCAGATACGAGCGACTCATACACACACACACCCCTCGGGCTTTTTTCCAGCTGCTCCAAGTGGAAGAAGAAGAGGAGGAAGAAGAGGAGGAGGAGGAGAGATAAACATCCATCATGGTGACTAAAAACAGAAAACAGACCGGGAAGAGTGCATCGACCCCGGCTGACCGAGACAAGAGCCCTCTCCTCTCCCCTCCTGGTAAAAGTAGCACCAGACGACCAGGCAGCAGAGATGGCAAAGCTCACAGTAGCTCCCATTCAAACGGGCTCTCCGGTATCAGACACAAGCTGGGGCTCACTCCCTCCGCCGTGGCCAAGCTGGGACTCACTCTCCTCCTCGGTAAGTTAGTAGCTTTTTAGCCTGCTAGCTCCGGAGCTAACGAGTGCTAACACTAGTAGCATCAACGCTGAATTTAAGTTATCTGCTCTGCTCATCAGCTGGCTAGTGTTAGCTCACCTATCTGCTAGCTCACTGTGGTTAGCTACCTTGTGTTGCTATTCCTGTGAGGGTTGAATTGGAGGTAACTAGACTGGAAAAGTATGAAGCTCAAAGTACTATACTGTAACCTAGGATCAGACCTTTAGGGGGGCTCGGCTCCTAATGAGAATATGACATGCAATGCACTGCAAGTGTTCAAACCCTTCTGCTAAATTAGATTTTATTTCCTAGTCTGTGCACACACACTTGCAGGGCAGTGGCGATTTTAGACCCTTTTTATGGGTGCTCAAGCATTTGATCTAAGCACCCCTAAATTTGATCTAAGCACCCCTTAAAATAAGTAAATAATTATTGTATCTTTTTCCCTAAAAATTACTTCATATAACTTGAATTGTTTCGTGAGCCTGTCTGTTAGAGATGGGACACACTTATGCTACAGGTTCAAATGGTTTTATTTTAACAGATTTAATGTACTTTGGATAGTTCAGTCTGTAGAAATATGATTTATTCTGAACCATTATTATTATTATACATTATTATAGTAGACCACTCCACTATGTATTGTTGTAATTAAGGTTATCCATTGAAATTAGTAATTTAACAGAGGGGTTTGAACACTTGCAGGGCATTGTATGTCAAATTCTCATTAGAAGCTGAGCCCCTCTAAAGGTTTGATGCTAGAATCGCCCCTGTTCAAACCCCCTTACTAAATGACTAATTTCACTGGATAATGTAAATTACAACAAGAAATATTAATACATAGTAGAGTGGTATAATAATAATAATGATGGTCCAGAATAAACAATCACAGATTTCTACAGAAAGGACCCTTAAATAGTTAATGAACCCTGAGGGTATTAATGACAGAACTACATTACAGTACATTAGACCTGTTCAAATAAAACCATTTGAACCTGTAGCATAGTTGTTGTCCCATCTTTAATAGGCAGGCTTGCAAAAATAATACATTTTAAGGGGGAAAAAATACAATAATAAATTAGTTTTTTTTAAGGGTGCTGAGATTAAATGTAGGGGTGCTTGAACACCCATAAAAAGGGTCTCCCACACACACACACACACACTAATTCTTATTATATAAAAAGCACGACCTGGATGACTGAGACTTTTCTTCACAGACATTGTTTCTGTTCTTTAAAATCTCAGCAAAGCAGCCTGTGTCCTTTTTTAAATTCATTTATTTATTTTTACACGTGTTAGAAGGTTTTTCTGGCAAAGTTCATGCTAATGTTTGTATGATTTCAGCCAATTTGCACTTTATTATGACATGAATCAGCATTTTTCCTTTTCTCTCTGTCCACAGCTGCTCTATCTGGATATTTCCACTGGTAAGTTTCTCTAAGTCTGTCAGCATGCTGTTACTCACACTGTAATATATTTATACTGTGTGTCTTGTCCTTGTATTGTCTTGTGTTTTTATTTAATTATTTTAGTTTTTTTTGTTGATGTGGACCTGAGGATGTCTCCATAAATAAAGTTTCATACATTGCTGTGTTTACTTGTTGGTTGCAGCTGCTGAATTACACCTTTTTTCTCTCTCTCTCTCTCTCTCTCTCTCTCTCTCTCTCTCTCTCTCTCTCTCTCTCACTCTCACTCTCACTCTCACTCTCTCTCTCACTCTCTCTATGATTAGGTACCATATTACGCAGCTCTTTGAGAATGACAGACACTTTTCACACTTGTCCAACCTGGAGAAGGAAATGGCTTTTCGGACAGAAATGGTAAAATACATATTTTCAATCATTTCTTTTTTTATTAAGGATACACTAATAAGATTGTTTTGAAGCTGACAAATGCAAGCACACAACAGGTTATGAGTAGAGCCCGGCCACTGTGTCTGTCTTGATGCCACCTGATATGTGTTTACATCTTGTAAATGTCCCCATGGTGGGACTAGTAAAGGAATATCTTATCTTTAAATCTCAGTGAGGTTTTAGTGCACTGATGTCATTTTATAAAATATTTACTTTATTGTTAAACTGTAAAATATCACAGTCTCCATTACGTATCATAAGTGTCTGTTAAGAATTGTTTTGAAACTGATGCCAATATAGACTCACTGACCACTTCATTGGGTTCACATGTGCAAGCAAATGCAATCCAATACACCAGCTCTGCCACAAATTCTTCTTTTATAATTGTTAAAAACGGTGCTAATTCCATTTTATGTTTATTATTGAGATCCTGGTGGGTGGTGGTGATGTACTGGATTGCATTATTGTGAAAAGTGTTCCTAATATTTTGTCCCCCTCAAGTATGTGAATGGAGTGGACAAAATATTAGGAACACTAGTGAATAAAATTAAGCTAAATAAATAAGCTTTATAAAAGTAGAAATTATGGCAGAGCTAGTGTATTGTATTGCATTAGATTGCATGTCTACCTAATGAAGTGGCTGGTTAGTATACGTTGACACATGCAAGCACACAGTTGGTTAAGAGTAAGGTTTATAAGCTGCTTCAGTTATTCTGACAGTTTATGTTCATTCATGTTTTCTCTATAAAATGTCAGAAGATTGCAAAAAGTACACATAATAATTTCCCTCTCTCCAGGGTGATGTCTTCAAATGTCATGTTTTGTCAGACCACAGCCCAAAACAGGAAGAGATTTAATTTGCAGTCTTATAAAACAGAGAAAAGTAGCAAATCTTCAAAAATGAGAAACTGGTATACCAAGACATGTTTTGCATTTTTTTGCTTGAAAAGTAGCTCAAACAATAAATCAAAATAGTTGCAAATTCATTTTCTGTTCATTGACCACTCAATTAATCAACACATTTTAGAATAGTCTCAGCTCTAAAAATGTGATTCTGGTGCTAATTTGACAGTCTCATCAGATAACACACTTACAGAGCAAATGAGGAAGTATATAATGGCATTCTGTAATCAGCTTGTTATGAATAAATCATGTTTAAATATAATTTAGATGTGGTATGTACAGCACAGTGTACATTTATATCACCACCAGAACTGAAACATGTAATCTACAACTATTTTAATAAATCATCAGGCATTTAAGTCTTTTTTTATAACAAAAATGCAAACCATCCCCCTAGTTTCAGTGTGTGGCTTGTAGGTTTTTTGTTTTTCTTTGTCTTATGTTTTGATCTTAAGATGGATATCTTTGAGTCTTGAACTGTTGAACAAAACAATACATTTAAAGACTGCGCCTTGCGTTTGAAGGAAATTGCGAAAGGCATTTTTCATTATTTGCTGACATGATATAAACCAAACAATAAATTGCTTAATTAAGAAAATACTTTGCAGACTAAAGATAAAGAAATGAATCATTAGTTGCAGCCTTGGTCACTTTAGAGATTAGGTCACTATTCCTTTTAATAGTACCTCAAATCTTCTTGTGTTCCACTTTCTGGTCGTGGTCATTTCAAATGCGACTCCACAAGGTCAAAATCCGCAATTATGTGTCACTTTTATGGATCATCATTAATGCTGTGTGAAAGCTGCTTATGTTGCAGTGCAGGCTTTACGCCCTTTTGAGAGATGACACTGAAGGTGATGAATTAATTGCATGCAAACAGAATAATCTTCCTCTTGTTTCGCTACCAAATGGACTGTGAGCTGCTGCCATCTGCTGAGCCTGTACTATGTAAAGTTAAATTTAGTACCTGCTTGTTTTGTTTTTTTGTCCTTCCTCTCTGTCACTCTGCCTTGACAGTTCTCTAACTTCTTTCTTCTTTTGAGTTCATGTATATGAGTTTAATCAGTTTTATGTATCATTTTGGTTTCAGGGTCTGTACTATTCTTACTACAAGACCCTTATTGAAGCTCCCTCTTTCCTGAATGGCCTCCACATGGTCATGAATGATCGTCTGACAGAATATCCGCTGGTTATAAACACACTGAAGAGATTCAATCTCTATCCAGAGGTAAGTTTGGCATGATAGCTACAATATGGTTGCATTACAAGTCTCAGGTATGACATTTTCTTTTTGTTATCAGACTGTAAATGTGTCCAAAGCCTCAAAAAAGATTTCTACATTAAAATTTCAAATCTCACTGCAACCAAAAAAAAGGAACTGAGCCAAGAAAATTAGGGAAAAATGCTCAATATGTGCACAATTACTGACACTGAACGGCATGAAGAACACAGAAAAGATGTGGATCAGCAGCATACTGATGTGTCTCTAGAGGCAAAGAAAAGGCAGGAAATGATGTGGTAAATACGACATACTTAGAAAGAAAGTTGTTTAAAAAAAAAGAAGAAGAAAAAAAAGTATTTGTCATGTTTCCTCCAAGCTCCTAGAACAATATATTAATATAAAGTCATTCTTTATTTGTGCACAAGGTAACAAAACTCATGCAGAGATCTGCTGTATGTTGAAATTTAATAAGAAAGATATCTTTTCAGCCATGCAGGAACAAAGTTGAAGAGAGTAGAGTTTATGTAGCATCTAATATTTGTTTTGCAGTGCACCTGGTAACAGTACAAGCATCTGAAAGCATTGTATGTTGGTATTTTCACAGGTAAAGGGTGTGTGTGTGTGTATATGGCAGACAATATCAGTGAACACTTGGGCCACTGTACAAGAGGACACCAGAATATGGTTTAAAGCAGGTTTTACACCTAAATTAAATCTTTGTACTTACTGTGTACTCTACAGGTTGGTAAACTGTAGCAAAAAATCACAGTATTTGTTCATTTAAACAAAACAATTTAAGACAGGCCAGCATTTTTATCTCATGGAGGAAAAAAACAGTTCTGGAAAAGTAATTTAACAGGAGGTCTGCAGTGATAGTCCAGTGTATCTGTGCTCCTCGAAGATAACAAAACAAAGGCTTTTTCAAACATGTTGTATAAATAGAGCTTTTCACTGGTTGTCTCCCCCCCCCCCCCCCCCGGCCTCTCTGCTCTACAGGTGGTCCTGGCCAGCTGGTACCGCATGTACACAGGTGTAATGGGTTATTTAGGGATTCCCACAAAGATGTGCTGGTCCATCAACAGAGGAGAGGGACTCACGCCTGTGGACAGTTGTGAAGGTACAGACTGTTGCCATGGAGCCTCCTGTCTGATCTGCAAATATGCGTACACACACACACACACACACACACAGAGCTACACAAACAGATAAAATACTCTCACTGTCTCACTGAATTGACTGGATGAATAGACGAGATGAATCTTCACAGACTTTGATGATTTTCCTCACTAAGACAGATGTAGTCAAAACAGCTGAATGGGGAGTTGGCAGTTAAAAGAAGATGTATAAATATCATAAAAAATGATTAAACATGGGATTTTATTCTTGACTTTGAACCAAATCTGTAAATAGAGGTCCTTTTTCTACACAAAACATACCCAATAAGAATAATTAGTTCTCCCTCCAATGCTCAGGTATGATCTTTACATGCAGCCTTACATTTAAGAGACAAAAATATAGACAGCAGGTATAACACATGGGGGGGGGGGGGTTACTCTAGTAGCCATGAGGGATAGAAAAACACTTTTAACCTGTTACACACAAATATTCCTGGAAGGTACAAATCTGCTGACTGTAAACAAGCAGAAACGGTTGTCAGCTTTCCTTCACGGAGCTGCTACCTCTGTGTTTCTGTCAGGTTCATTAGTGGAGCGTGGCACCCCTAGGGTCGATTGTACAGGCTGTTGTCAGTGTTTACATAAACCTGATGCAAGCCGTCTTGCATAACAGCAAATAGACAGAAAGTGGGAACGTTTCATGTAACTGTCAGCAGCTACATTCTTTCTGTGAGATCCAGATTTGGATCAGGAAGCGCTGCAGAGGAAATGATTTGATGGTGATATAAAAACAGTTGCAGTCGGTAGAGTGAAGCCAAGTGTATTTAGGGTCACAAAAAGATCCTTAAGGTAGCTGAGAGTAAATTGAAGAACTCGTGTTTCTGTTTTAAAGCTAGACTAGTACTTTACATCCACTCATATACATGTGAATTAAACAGACACATCAACACTAAACACAACATTAGGGTCTGTTAATGTTCCCCAGATGTTAAATATGCCACATAGTCTCATAGTAATTCAGTTCAGCTTTAGCGTAGGGCTGCAACTAAGGATTACTTTATTTCTTTCTTTCCTCTGATTAATCAACTGATTACTTCTTAGTCTTTGAAATATATAAAAATAATGAAACATGGCATTCACAGTTTCAATGTGTTTGTTTTGTCTCACTAAAATGTTAAGATATTCAACTTTCTGGAAAAACAGCAAATCGTCACATTTGGGAAGCTGGAAAGATCAAATATTTTGCTTTTAAAATGAAAATTTGATTAATTGATTATCAAAGTAGCTGCCAATTAATTTTCAGTGAATCTATTAATCAACTAAATGATGCGGCGCTAATGTAGTGTCTCAAATCTGAAATCTGTTGTCTTTATAGATTTTCTCCTTAAAGAGACCCTGTAAAAACAACATTCAGTGCATGTAATTATGTTTGTTTTCATTAATGATTCATATGCCTTTTAGTTTTTTAAAATAGTTTTTATAGGATATAAAGTAACAGAACTTTGTGAAACTTGAAAAAATGCCTTCTCGTAGCCCTTGGTGGTGTTTTCATGTTGTTTTGTAAAACATTTCAAAGTATTTTGGGGGACATTTTTTCTGTTCTTGGATACAACACAGTAGAGAAAGGGGATGTTCAAAATTCATTCTTAAGACGAAAAATTTTAGGCCTGCAACTAGCGAAAATTGTCATTTATTGATTAATTTTAGTTGTTTGGTCTTTTATCACTACTATTTACTATCATAGAAGATTAAAGATACCAGAAAATACTTGAGATCTGGGACCAGAACATTTTAGCAATTTTTCTTAAAAATTAATCAAAATAGCTGCCAGTTAAACTTTTTTGAAGTTTTAAACGTTGCAGCTGTAATGCCTTTGTTCTTTGATCAGCCTCCTCATCTCCTCTGTGTGTGTTTGTGTGTTGTGAACATTAGGGATGGGTGACCCGGCGTATTTCTATGTGACCTGTGTGTTCCTGCTGAACGGCGCCATGATGAGCCTGTTCTTCATGTACGGTGCCTATCTCAGGTAACTCCTACCCAGCGCTTTGTCCGGTTGTGCTCAGATGAACGTCAGATAGGAAAAGATTCAGTCGTTCAGTCGCATACACAAAAAAATCAGCCAACACATACGATGTAAACGCCTTAAATGTAAATTAAATGGCTCATAAAACACAAAACTCTCAGTCCTCTTTGAAATAACAAAAATATTCTTACATCGCTCCAACCAAAACAAAACCGGAACAGTCTCTCACAATTTGAGGAAAAAAACTACTCAAGGTAACAAGCTTTAACAGGGAATACACACAGTCACACAGGACTGTAACCCTCACTGTGGTTTCCTCGGCTTGTGCTGAATCGAGCTGAGAAACTAAGCTACCTCAACTTTCTCACACTCTGCCGCAGTTTGTGGAAAAATTCTGCTGCCACGTATCGTAACCTCCCAACTCCACAGCATGCCCTTATGACACCGCGTGACTTAATTGCTTAAGCATCCTGGTGGCCCACAATCGAATTGAAAACAAAAGGTGCAACCAGATTAGCTCCATTAATAAAAGACTGGTTTAAAATGATTTACGAAATCTACACAATGGAAAGATTAACGTTTTCTATAAAATGCAAACAGCAAAATTTAGGGGAATGTGGTTAAAATGGGTTAAGTACATCATCGCACGGAAACCTGACCTGCTCTGATGGACATTGTCGTCTCCAGTAGACGACTGCAGAGTATTTTCAAGGACTAATGAGTATGTGTGACGTTGTTTGGTTCAAATGTTCAGTTAGCTACTCAAGGTAAAATGAAAGGGAGAGCAATAGAAGAAGACACATTTGAGTCAATACTATATTATTATTTATTTGTATAAATGTGATGTGTGTCTTATAAGTATCTTTTCTGGAATGTGAATGAAAGAAAACAAGAGGAGTGTGAGGTGGGCGACCTGGACCGTACAGACTTGTCCCAAGCTTCTAAACCCAGATGGGAAAAACAGATAATATGAGAATCAGCGAGGAGTGAAGTTTTGCACTTTGTCTCCTGTCTCTGCCAAGAATTTAGACGTTAAAAGTCACATGGAGGATGACCTTTCTGAAACTGTCTTTTTGCTTTCAGCCTCTCTAATCTTGCTCCCCTGCTTCTTTCCATTTTTCCTCTAGTGGCAGTCGGCTGGGCGGCATCGTTACCACAATGTGTTTTTTCTTCAATCATGGTGAGGTGAGTGCACCGCCCTTTTCCACCCTACTATCAGAGTCAGGAGATTTGGGAGTTGGTGCGTCTGACTTCAGTGCGAGTCGCTCTAGGTGTAAAGCTCCTGAAATGTGTACAAGCTACAAAATGAAAATGCACTCAGCCAGAAAAGCAGAGGGTGGTTAATAGGGACTCATTTCAGCCCTCAAAGGAGCTTAGAGTTGGTTTTGGCTGGCGCTCAAAGCCGAGTCCTTCCACCCACCTCCCTCTCTCCAGTTTCCTTCAGAACAAATAGCAAATGCCTCTACTTTTCCAAATCAATCACACTCTTACAAATACAGTTTTTCCGTCCTCTCTCAAACATCCTCCACACCTCTTAAAAAGTTGTTCTATTTTCACCTTTTTGTGACATTTTATGAAGCATCTGTAATGCTCGTGATTTTTGAGGAAGCAGTAGAAGGGTAATGTGTTAATACGCGTTTACCATAAACGGCCGAGGTGATGAACATGTAAGATTGCGATGTGAGATTGTGAAGTGTTATGATTTTATATATATAATTAGTGGTGTGACATGTTATCGAGCTACAGAGCCCGGTTCCCCTTTTTATGGACAGTAAAGAATGTGCAGCAGCCAGGATTCAAAATATGTATCAGTTGTATGTCATGTTATCTTGCTTTAGTACGTTTCTACTCAGAAATAGCACAACTTGCTGATGGGAAAATAAATGTTTATCCTCAGTCATCTTCACTTTTTTTGGCCACTCTGCCTCTCCATTCAGAACATAGTGATCTGTGATTTTCATGACCAGCATTTTGATTGTAATTTAAATTGTGATTTTTTAAAATCTCAATTATGTGCCTTTCTTAATGGCCTACATAGTATTAAACAAGATAAATACATTAGTAAATGATAAGTGCAGTAAGTCAGCTTCTGTGTTACCTTCCCATGCTTTTTTTCGAGAAGAATATACCAGTTTATGAAATGTTACATTAGCGGTAAACTTGACGTTACCCAATTATTCATAAGTGCTGCACAACCCTGAATCGTGGAAGTCCAAATTTAAATCTTTTAGGATGATAAGCGACAAAAACCAAACATCTTTGTTAAGTGCAGCAGGAATCGTACAAACGCGGCAGAGAGTGATCATGTAAATGGTAAATGGACTGAACTTTCATAGCACCTTTCTAGTCTTCCGACCACTCAAAGCACTTTTACGCTACATGTCACATTCACCCGTTCACACACATATTCACACACCGCTGGAGTAGCTATAAGGAGCAATTTGGTGTTAAGTATCTTGCACAAGGACACATCGACATGCTGACTGGAGGAGCCTGGAATCAAACCGCTGCTCCTTCAATAAGAGGACGACTCACTCTACCTCCTGAGCCACAGCCGCCCCCGCCATGGAAATCAGACAGCAGCCAAACATTTATGTTGTTGTTTCACTGACTCATAAAATTAACATAAATTAACTACAGCTGAGCAAATTTGCCACCAACAGTTGTCATCAATCATAGCCGGTGAAATCAATGACCGCTGGATTAAACTTTCATCTGCTTCTCGTTGCTATGACTCCTGTTAATTATGTCCTAGGTCAGGTCAGACTGTGCAGGGCAGTGAAGGGAGTTACTCTTCTTCTCTATCTGTGGCTGCACTCTGAGGTCGCTCATCTCAGCCGAGGATCTCTGCTCTCACCTCACAGTGTTGGAATAGACTTTGAGAAAATGAGAAGTACAGCACTGAACTAACTCTTGTTTCTGTCAGGTTTGAATCTATTTATCGCCTCAAAGCCTGAATAACCACAACTTACTGTAACTTCATATGTGAAAAGCCACGTGTCGATTGACAACTTCAGCTAAAACGAAATGCCGTCTAGTAACCGTCACAAATCGGGTTTTTTAGGGAAAAAAGTGATCAGCTTTTTAATGTGTGTGTGTTCATTTCTGCTTCTTATCAGAGCACTCGTGTGATGTGGACTCCGCCTCTGAGGGAGAGCTTTGCGTACCCCTTCCTTGTCCTGCAGATGCTGCTTCTCACCTACATCCTGCGGTAAAAATCACCTTCTATCAACGTCTCTATAATTAATCATAATTCACTTTTGTATTATGATTATAGAAAGAGTTTATTTAGTAAATTGTAGTTATTGAAGATTTTTTGTGAAAACTTTTGGAGTATTTAGACAACACCTGATCATTTATACAGTGTAGGTAATGTATATATTGTTTGTTTGTTTGTTTTCCCCATACAACAACACAGTGTATATGTTGTATTATTACGTACCATATAATCCAATGTGCGATTGATCATTTTTAATGTTATGACATGAAAATATAAATGAATTCATTCATTAATCTCTTTATCAGTCTATGTTAAAATCATAAGATAACCTTTCTAAAAGTTCCACTAACATAAACATGCTAAAAACAAATATCCTTTTAATTTTAAATGAAAATCACCTGAACACAACTTTATCATTATTGATTATCAGTATTGTAGGTGCATTGTAGGTGCACATACTATACTGCACACATTGCCAGTAGTGCCATCATATATTTCTGAAGACTCAATAAAATCATCTTCTAAAACCTGCAGCTTTATAATTTTTTAATGGATAACGTTTGTTCTTTATTCCAAAATTGAGTTTTATCTTGCTGCATTGAATTTCTGTTGAAAGAATTATAAAACAATTTTCAAGTGTCTGTTTTAAATATGTGAATTAAACACAAAAGATCGATCATAACTCTGTTTCCTGGTGACTTTAAAGTAATCCAGGCGGCAGACAGTTGCTCTTTGTGTTGTAATTACTTGGGTGAAGCAAAGCTGGTTTCTGTTGTCTGCTCAACAGCGCGCTGAAACAGGCTCTTCAGCGAGCTAAGAGCTTGTCACAGAGACTTGTAATCTTCTCAGTGCACATCAACTCGCTGAAACCACCTCGTGTTTTATGAGTGCAGCCAGTGAACTGTGACTTCTACCACCAGAGGATGAAACTGTGCCTCAGTCTTTGTAGTACAAATTACACAGGACAAAAAATGAGACTAATGCACTTGAGAGAAGATAAGAAAAAGATTTAGGAATTATAATAAAAAAATAAATTATTTAAGAGAAAGCCAAAAATAAGCCAGAATAAGAGAAAAAAGTTTATTAAAAGTTAGAGTAAAAAAACTGGGTTAAAAAGAAATTAAAAAGACAAAAGAAACAGATGAAGAAAAAATATATAGAATGATAATAATACTTATAATGATAAAGTAGAATAAAATAGAATTAATAGACTATAAACACTTCTTAATTAAAAGCCAGGCTGAACAGGTAGGTTTGAGTAACGGCTTTGGGCATGATAGCTAAAGGTTGTCTAGCCATAGGTTTTAGTTTTCTCAGCTCCTTAATACATAGCCTCTTATCTTCCTCGACACCAACACTTTCTCAATAATCCTCTTTTTTTTTCTCTCTCTCACTCTCTCTGTCTCTCTCTCTCTCTCTCTCTCTCTCTCTCTCTCTCTCTCTCTCTCTCTCTCTCTCTCTCTCTCTCTCTCTCTCTCTCTCTCTCTCTCTCTCTCTCTCTCTCTCTCTCTCTCTCTCTCTCTCTCCATCTCTGTCTCACTTCTCTCCCCAGGACACGGAACCCGAGCAGGACAGCCATGGTTGCCCTGGGCATCTCCAATTTGTGCTTTATGCTGCCTTGGCAGTTTGCCCAGTTCGTGTTGCTCACTCAGGTAAACAGAGAGCCAGAGGAACATTGAGGGGGGGGGGAGAGAAGGAGAAGAGGTGGGAGGGAGATTCGAGAAAATAGAGACTTTGATAAAACAGGACAAAGAAGGTGCAAGGAGAGCAGAAAATAAAATAAAGAAGTGACTGAAAGAAAGTGAATAGATACAGCAGAAATAACAAGAATACACAGTTGTATTTTATTTAAGTAAAGCTCTCTCAATATACCTTTTAAAAATATGCACATAAAATCCTAAGATTAGAATATTTTGAGTTGAATAGTTAAGACTGAGAATGACAGATGAAGATGATACGAGTTAAAAAGTGTAGGCAGAAGAGTTTGAACTGTGACTCCAGAACAAACAGGTCACTGCTGTGAGCATCTGTGCTTAGCAACAGTTAGTTTTATTTTATTTTATTTTGCACAATTTGAAATTACACACACACAAAAAAACCTATATAATATATAGAGCAGGGAGAGGCAGAAAACCCAAATGGGCTTATTTAAAGCCTCCATCTAGAAAATGATAAAATGACACAATATTACAGAAAATAATATGACTACATAGAAAAAAACAAATAATTTCAACATATATATATGAAAAAAAAAAAAAAGTGCCCATGCTGCCGGCGGCCCTCCTAAGGGATTATAAGACGAGACGAGATATTTAACAGCTATTATTTCTTTGTTTTATACTTTTTCATACAAGCTATTAATTGACCTCGTTTGCCTCATTCACTGTGTGCATAACCCAACCTGCATCCTCATATATCCACCGTCACTCTGATTCTTTATTGTCCAATACATTTACAGCAGTACTTCAAAATAAATAAATACATTTACGTTAAAATAGGTGATGGAGTTGGTTGCAGAAAGCCCTAAAAATGCAGCTTTAAGAGGAGGGGGCTTAGGAGAAAGGGTTAAAAAAAAAAGGGTGCTGGCGAGCTCAATAAGAGCTTTAAACAGGCTCTTATTGAGGATGATCACAGCTGATGGAATAAAGGATTTCTTGTAGCCGATCTTCCTGGCCATCGGGACTTTCAGTCTGCAGTGTGATGGCAGCGACTGAAATGCCTAGTGGAGAGGAACGGGCGGGGTCATTGTAGATCTGGATTGACTTTTTGGTTGTTGTGGATTGAGGAAATAAACCTTAGAGTTGGAGTCATTTGTCTGCAGTGAGCTTGCTGGACTGGTTGACAACCTGTGTCAGTGTTTTCTTTTCCTTAAGTGAGAGGTTTGAACACCAGGAGACAATAATTAATGAAATAAATTAAATAAACACTCAGTTAGTAATTAGTAGGTATGGACAGGATGTGCTGGCTGGTGTTTAAAGCTCCTCAGAGTCCTTTCATTCTCGTAGATGTTGTCGACATTGTCCTGAAAGGCAAGTTTATTGTTCCCAGATATTTGAATATTTAACCTGTTCACCTGATGCATTTAGCAGAGAAACAGTAATATTACTCGGTGCTGTCACCTTGTGACCAAAATCAGCAAAAGCAAGTGAGACAATAACAGCCCACTTACAAATCTGCTTCACCTTTTACTTAAACAGTGTTACACTCAAAAGAAAAACACAAAGAACACATTCAATAAGATTTAAACAGCTTTGAGAGCTATACCAAACCTAAGTGGAAAATGACCACCATAGATTTACCACCTGGCTCCACATCTGATTATAAATACCTGCTCACACACCTGGTTAAAGTCATACACACACTTTATACACAAACACTAAATTAAAAAGCTGATCAGTTTCCAAATGCTATAACAACTTGATTATTAAAAATATTACATACATTTAGATTGTGTTTTAAAATATAGAAATTAAAGATAATAAGCACAGTCATACAGAGCATCTAGATTAGTTTGATTTTGATATTTGTCACTATACTTTGTATTTTATCTTTCTCCTTGGCTTAATAATAACTCAGTTTTCTATTGGAATTCTTAAAGATCTATCTATCTATCTATCTATCTATCTATCTATCTATCTATCTATCTATCTATCTATCTATCTATCTATCTATCTATCTATCTATCTATCTATCTATCTATCTATCTATCTATCTATCCATCCATCTATCTATCCATCTATCTACATACAAATAGATCAACATTTTCATTCTCAGTTGAATCACCTGTCTCTTCCTTTCCTGACTCCTGATACTACAACGTAACAACATCACAGTTGTTTAAATTGGATTTAGTGTCAATGTCTCTTTTTTTTCTTCTTCTTCTTCTTCAGGTGGCTTCTCTGTTTGCGTCGTACATCCTGGGTTACCTCTGCGCCGCGAAGATGCAGTCGATCCTGGTCACTCATATGGTACAGCACACTGACCTTTCCATATCCTCCATCAATCAGTCAATCCAACAGAGTGTTAAAAGTGCTTCTGTTTCCTTACTTGAAATCGGTGCATCATGCAGGTAATTGGCACTGCTGCAGCTTGAGCAGATTGAACAGTAATAAAATGATACAAAAGCCATTTACTGAAACAAAGAGACAACAAAATGATTAAAATGTGCAGGTGAAAGGAAAAAAAAAACTTATACAGATAGTGGTGCGTTCAGGTGTTTCACAGTTGCCTTTCCATGACTGTATGGATCATCCGTCCTCACTAGTCCTTCTCTGCTCTCCAGCTGCTGTCCTCTCAGCTCTAATTCCTTCTTTCTTCCTCGGTTCTCCTTATCTCGCTCCGCTGTGGCAATTTCACAAGAGCTGTGAGGGTTAACACCAGCGGAGACAGGAATGACTTTCTGAGGCATTAACAATGATAGTGGCCGTACATCTGTGCATCCTCGCAAAAGTCTTTATGACGGCAATTTGGTTCACATTGCCAAAAACAAAAAATATGTCTGAGTTCATGTGAGAATGTAAAGGTTTGTGTGTGTGTGTGTTATTCTGGTCGTTGGTCCCTCTGCTCCACATTCTTTCCTGCTAATCCTCTCAGCAGGCGCTGCTAGCGAGGGCCTGTGTGCTCCAAAGATAAGGAGAAGGCCCTTTGTGGTAAGATGGTGGAGATTTGTGTCAGAGGAAGGCATATGGCTCTGCATAATTTAGAGAGCTTGGCAATAATGAATTTGGCTTTTGTGTGTGCGTATGTTTAGGGAATGAGTACAGACACACTGCTGGGCGCGGGTCCTCTCTGACCTACAACAGTGTTAATGAGCCTGACAAGTGTCACTCGATACAGAGTGTACAACTACCAAATGTTTTCGTCATGGATTATACAATCAGTCTAAAAATGTCAGAGAATGTTAAGAACTGATCTTTTCCTAAAGGGACCGTCAAAAATATTAAATTTACAATCATATACATTAGAGAAAAGCATCAAATCCTCCCATTTGTGAAGCTGGAATCTGAGATTATTTGGTATTTTAGCTTAAAAAATAAATAATTAGTGAATTATAGAGCTGAAAGTCAGCTGATTGATCGACAGAATTTATCTGGAACAATTTTCATAATCAATTAAGTGATTTTTCACACCAAAAATTCCAAGAATTTATTGGTTGTAGCTTTTATTATGTGAGTATTTGCTGGTTTCCTTAGTCTTCTATGATAGTGAACTGAATATCTTTGGATTTTTGGACTGTTGCTTGGACAAAACAAGCAGTTTAAATTAGAGGTCAGTGATGAATCGGTTTGGCCAACAGGACATTTTACAAACTCTCTGTATTGGTGAAACTTGGCTCCGATAGTGGCCGATGGCTCTGCAACCTCTACTCGTCGCACATGCATGGAGGCTCCATACACAAAGTTCCCAAATCAAGAGAGAAAAATTATGCTGTGAGTTCATTCTGCTGTCTGTTTACCGTCACGCTGCCTCTCTGACACTGACGATATTGGCCAATTAATCAGCTGTCGCTTTTTCCCTATCCGAGTTATTATAGTGAGAGCAATCGGTTGACCTTATTAGTTTACACTTGTCAACTGGAGCTTTTTCACTATTTGATTAACCAATCAATTTACATAGAAAAATAAATAGCAGATGAATTAGTATTAAAAATAGTCACTCGTTGCTGCCCATCATTAACTCGCGGTGTTGCTTCAGCACTACCTAAATGTGCATTTTTCTACACACAGTATGTTTGCATTATTTTCACTTTTCATTGAGGGATTAAGCGTCGAGAGCTCATTTAATAGGATTATGATGTGATGCTTGCTGTGTACTCAAAGTTTAATGCACTGGATTTCAACTCTGGAGTGTATTCACTGTCACACAGAAGAATTATCCTTGACACTTATCTCACACTACCCTCGTGCTTTACAGAGAAAGAGATGCTAGTTTTGTGTGAAAATGTAAGTGAGTGTTTTTAAGAGGCCACTCGAAAACCCACAGAAGCTGGCGTTGCCTCTGAGCTCAGTGCCAAGCTCACATTTTCAGCATTATTTGTAATTACACAGGCAGGTCATGTACATCAAGCTACTGGAAACACCAGTCGCACAGATGTGTGAATACGACAGAAGTGTGGTGGATGACGCCTCGTCTCCTTTCCTTCTGTCTCACCTATCTGCAGATCACACTCGCTGTCTGCTTCATCCTGATGTTTGGCAACTCCATGCTCCTCACGTCCTTCTACGCCTCTTCGCTCGTCTCCATCTGGGTGAGTTGGACCTTTTTTAGAGTGTGTCCCACTTTGTTAAGTTAAGTTAAATATGATCAATGTGTCCAGTTGGTCTACAATAACAACATTTTTGGTTGGGTCTGGATTATCTTGTTGTTTTCCTGGTGAATTCTGGTTTGGTGATTTGTTGTTCTTGTTCATTTTGTTGTTGTTATTTTTAGGGAATCATTGCATTGAGGGATCGATTTGCTCAATTCTTCAAACCTGGCATCGTCACCTGGGTATGAATGATTTATCTCTTTATGATGATTTATCTATGTTTCTTTCTTCCTTTATTAAGATCCCCATTAGCATACATACATATGCACTACAACCACATAAACTAACCAGGTTAAGATTAACAGTAAATCAATCACAGCTCCTCATGGAAATATAGCAAACTCACAGTAAATAGTAATTCTTGATAAACATAAATCCTTTTCACAAATCCATACTCATAATTAAAGTATAATTTTTATAGTAACAATTTTATCCCTGCTGCGTTTTCACACACACGTAATTATTAAGAAGAATAAGGGTGTAAGAATACATTTCACAATTTCTACTTAAAGCCAGTTTTCACTAGGTTACACACACACACACACACACACACACACACACACACACACACACACACTTACTTGAACAATGTACACTGGCAATGAGTTTGACCTGTTTAGAGGGATACACTTAATTCTGGCACAAAAAACCCCAAATGTGGTTTAAAAACTTTCTTTTCTTATTAAATGTTTAAATCCAGTGCCTTTGTACCCATGTTTGAAACTAACATCTCAGAAAGTAAACAGGCTATTGACCATGGATTTTGGACTTTTCTATCAGTGAGTTAAGCAAAAAACCAGCGTAGGCTTTAAGAGGTGAAGTAATGTCTGAGTGTTCTGTGTGTGTGTGTGTGTGTGTGTGTGTGTGTGTGTGTGTGTGTGTGTGTGTGTGTGTGTGTGTGTGTGTGTGTGTGTGTGTGTGTGTGTGTGTGTGTGTGTGTGTGTGTGTGTGTGTGTGTGTGTGTGTGTGTGTGTGTGTGTGTGTGTGTGTGTGCGCGTGCATATCAGACCACCAGTGTGAACCTCTTCTCTCTCCTCAGGTCATGCAGGTTGTGGCTTGGGTCGGCTCCACCGTTCTGTTCAAATTCATGCTGTCCACAATCCTCGGTGTCTCCGATGATGTAAGCTACTGTGAATAAACGAGTGACTTCACATTAAATCCTTTTTTTTTTGGAGTTATTAAATTATATGTTCAGTCACTTTTTTATACTCTGAATTGATCCTGGCCCCAATCTGTATTAAATCACTCTTTAACTTCCAAAAAAGGCTGCAAATATTCAGTTTATTCCTGATATGAAATGTATTTATTTTTTGATATGACTACAAAGGCTTCATGTCTACAAATGGAAATATTTAGTAGTTCTTCTACAATTATCAATCAATTAACATTTAGCATTTATACATAGCAAGATTTAAATTACATTATGATGTACAAAATGTCCATTTTTGGCTCTTTTTGTCTTTCCCAGGCTCACATCAGTGGACTAATCAAGTCTAAGTTCACCAGCTACAAGGATTTCCACACTCTGATGTACACGTGTGCTGCAGAGTTCGACTTCATGGAATTGGAGGTTCGTCTCAGCTGAACACTTTAGCTTTTTTTTTTTAGCTTTTTCTTTTTTGCCTCAAACCACAACCTCCATCAGAGCTGACATTCGACTTCCTCTGGTCAGAGCTGCTACAGAGTGGTGATAACTGAAGAGATCGGCTCAGTGAGCTGCAGTCAGTGGCTGATAAAATGCAAGTCTCTGGTGGTTCGGTGTGAAATTATCGACAGACTCTTTATTCTCAAAATGTCACTCCAGTCTGCTGCGAACATATCAGAAATGCAAAAGGTCAAAAGACAGAAGTTGTTTTTTTTCCCTCTCATTTTTGCCTTTATTGAATTAACGGGTAGTGAAGTGGCAGACAGAAAATAAGGATAGACATGGGTATGACATGCAATAGAGGCCCCTTGCTGGTTATGTGTGCAGTATCCATTCGCCTACCAGAACGCTCCTGTTTATGTGTTTTTATTACATTATGAGATAACTGTTGTCTCTCTCCCTTTCAGACTCCTGTACGTTACATCAAAACATTACTGCTGCCCATCAACATGCTGGTGGTTGCTCTCATTGCTTGGAGGGTAAGTTGTTCCATGTTTAAGACCAGACCTCAGAAACGGATTAAATACCCAACCTGGGTATTTTGATTTGTCATGAGCGGGTGCTGCCCCAAACTAACCACCTGTTACAGCCTACATTAGTCTTATGTTTGACTTGTGTTTCCATGGCGTTGTTCAGCATTTATGATGTAAAACCAATGTCCTCAAAGTCAGAAAAATTAAAGGTGTTGCATGCTGTTAGTTAAGTTATAAAATCAAAGCACACCACTGACTCGCTGCTAACAGTGCTGTCAGCCAATCGGTCCAATCAGTGGACAGTAGCAGAGGTTTAAAAGTACTGTTGTACTGTGTGTTGGAGGAGGGAACAAGAGCTGCTGTTTGTCACGTCACCCTGCCTTCTCTGTGTACAATGACACAGCTAAAAAGACATAGAAAATGTGAGTCGACTTCTCAACTGATGCATTGATTTAGCTGCAATGTTTAGGGGTCAGCCATGCAAATGACACATCTTGCAGTAAATACAATGCATCTGAGGAGAAGCAGGGAAAAGGCAACACAAAATAAATATTAATAAGAAATGTCTCCTTCGCTTTCGCAAACTAAACTATACATACAAATGCAAACTAAACAAAACAAATTAAGAGTATGTTGTAGTCTGTAGGAACAGAAATTAACAGTCAGGTAGTGTCAGGTCTGCAGTATGAAACCTTTCAGAATAACACAGTGAGCAGTCAAACATTCAAATCACTTAAGAGTGTTGAGATGCTGCTTCACTGCAGCAGAACGACACAGCCGGCAGTCTTTTAAAATTCAGATTTAACTTTTTGGGTCCGGAAATGTGCTGTTTTGCTCTTTATTAATTTGCCCCGCATGAAGTTAGCTTTTAGAAGGAAAGAGTAGAGAGACTCATTCCTGATTCCTGTTACATGAAACCTGTTAAAAGGGAGAAACACTGGAGAGAAAAAAAAAATTTATAATTTGAGGAACTGCTCTTTATGTACTCTAATCTTATTATGATGTGCCCACGCTAAGCTAAGAATACATGAGCCGATTTGACAAAGCATGGCATGCAGTACATGAGCAAGCTGGTAGGAGGATCATCACATTCAGTGCACTGTTTGCTGGAAGCGTGACATGTGTGGATGAATAGCCTTTGCATATCATTCCAAACATTTGGCTTTTTCAGACTGTGCAGGATATCGTCAGATTCCTGAGGGACGACAGGAAGGCGTCTGTCAAGACTGACGATGTGGATGAAGCCGCAGGGTGAGCATCCTGAGGCCTCCTCGCTGATTTCACTATATTTTCTTGTTCCCTTTTTAAATGGAAAACGGTGAGAAAACCCTTCCCAAACAGGTCAGTTAAAATAGTTGGGACAAAAAAAGGTAATTACGAATAAGTTCTCTCACTTTCTTGCATTTCACGGCTCCCCTCCTTTTTTCTAAATATGATTAATTTAATTTAATCAATTACCAGCATTAAATATGAAAATTTGGTAATTATACATTGTAGCCTTAAAGCAGCTTTAATTGATGCTTTGCTTAATGGCAATATATCAAATGTCAGTGTGCAGTTCATTGTATATGGCTCATAGTGATGAACTTACAGAGAATTATCAGCAGCTCTGCTGCTCTGCTGCTCTGCTCAGCTTTACAGAGGTTTACAGAGCTTTACTGCTTGTTTCAGCTCATTGTTTAGCTGTTTGGCTACAACTTTACTTTTGTGGTTCACTTTCAGAGCTCTCATAGTGTCCTTGCTCCAGAGAAAAAGCTGTAGAAAGCTACTGTACACTATCTGCCCAGCACCAAACAGCAAACAGACACAGTTAGCTGTAGAGTAGCTGGTGAACATAGTGGAGCATTTAGCAGCTAAAGAGCCAGATGTTCCCCTCAGGAGAAGGTAGAGAGTAAATATATTGCACTTACATTCAGCAGATGGACAGAAACACAACTTCAAATGAATGATAATGTTGCTCCAGTGCTGGGTTTGCTACCAAGTTCAACATATAAACCTAACTGTCATGTCAGTGTTGTGTTCATAACTTGTTTCTGCTGCCTCCAAGTGGCCAAAAATCAGTAATTGCAGGTTTAAATAAGCAGTTTCTATCTAATATGATGAATAATATATATATTTTTTATATTTATTTTGTCCCCATTGGACAGCCTGAGTTTAAACAGTATATTTCTTCTGTTCTGTGTTGCAGGCCTGAAATAGTCGCAAAAGGAGAGGTGAGATAAATATGTTTTTATATCCTTTCCACAGTGCTAAGTATATGCAGAAGCACTATCTTGATGACTCTTCAGTGTGAACTTTCAGACACTTTTACAGAATAGCTCCAGTTCTCTAAACCTGTTTTATTTCATTAGATTCCTCCAGTGCAGTAATGTCTTCTCAGTCACTGTGCCCCTCAGCGATTTTCATCCCTTTTCTCATTACTGGGAAATGAAACGCAGCTTCCCTTCAGCTATGAAATCTCTCTGTATTTTTTTTTTCAGCTCTCGTTTTCTTTAATGTTTCTCCCAGGGCAGGAACATTTTCAGATGTTCATCCACCAGCCACAACGTCTGGCAGTTTCCCATATTACTGCTTTAATGTTCCTGTATAGCTCAGTGACTAACACTGCTGAAACCCAAGGGTGTTCCCACTGCGCCTGGGGAAGCCATGCTATAAAAGTGCTTTAGATCAGAACATGAATTCATTATATAATCTGTCCAGGAAATGTAGATTTTCTTCAGAGCTCAGAGGAGAGTTTAACCTGGATTGGAGCTCCCTCTACAGAGATAATTGCTCTCCTGATAGAAGGGCTGCGGTTTAGTATTTTATTTTAAATCAATCTTGTCAATTATTTTTTTAGATTATTTGTTTCATATATAAATAACTTGAAATAGTGGACACATG
Source organism: Scomber scombrus (assembly GCF_963691925.1). Taxonomy (NCBI): domain Eukaryota; kingdom Metazoa; phylum Chordata; class Actinopteri; order Scombriformes; family Scombridae; genus Scomber; species Scomber scombrus. The sequence continues at coordinate 22,094,754 of NC_084976.1, read as the reverse complement.
GTGACAATTGCTCGTCAGTTTCTGAGAGTCCAAGGTCTTTTTAGGACTGCAACTAAGCATTCATTATTTATTTATTATTCAATCTTTTAGGATTTCTCACAACCTTAAAATGTCTTCTTTTGTCCAGCCATTAGTCCAAAACACAATTATGTGAAATAGAGAAAAGTGTCAATTCTGCTTATTAAAACGGGAACCAGCAAATGTTTGGCATTTTTCCAAAAAGAAAAAAAAAAAGTTGATCAAAATTGACTAATCAGCTGTACTTGTTTTGTCTCACTGACCATCCAAAACCAAATAAATTTATCACTATATAGAAATAGAAAAAAAGAGAGCAAATATTCACATGTAAGGAGCAGAAACTGAATATTTGGCTTTTTTGTTCTCTATAAATGACTAAAATGATCATCAGTTTATTTTGTTTATTACTTTAATCAATGAATTATTTGAGCCCTTTTTGACACTGGGGAAATAAAATCAACTGCCATACTCAGTTTATTTGTTTGATTAATTAATTTGATTTGATAATTTGATTAATAATGCTGCAGTGTACAATGATATACAGAAGAGCCTGACTGCAGATTGTAGATATATCACTGTTAACATCTAAATGCCAAGAAAGTTTAGAAATGCCAAAGAGTTGTGACAAGTTTATTTTTCAAATGTAAGACATCCTGCTCAGTAAACTTCTGGGTTTCAGTTGTTTAAAAAGACAAATTTAAGGAAACTAAAGAATCCAAATAAGTTAATAACCCCAGAAAGATGAATTCAGTTGAGGGGACGATCAATTGTGGCGAGCTCACCTGATCCCTCCAACTCCTCAAGCTTGTTTTTCTTTCCTCTGTGCCTTCGTGTTAGTTTTGATCAAGACTGTGAATATGTCACTTGTCGCTCTGCAGCTGGTGTATCACAGCCTGCAGCTGGTGGCGTTCGCCGTCCTGGCCGTCCTCATCATGCGTCTGAAGCTCTTCCTCACACCGCACATGTGCATCATGGCCTCGCTGATCTGCTCCAAACAGGTGTGTCTTTCTCTGCTTGTGAAGTGATGACATTATTATTTTTTTAAAACACTAAATATTGCGTCTGTAAACTTAAATTATATGTACAGCATGTTGAGAATTTCTTGTGAGACGATCTTTTAGTTGGAAGATTTGTTGAGTATGCAAGCTGTCCTTCAGTAAATCTCTCTCCGTCCTCCGTGGTTGTTTTTACACCAGTTGTTCGGCTGGATCGGGGAGAAGTTTAAGCACCAGGTTGCAGTGTTTGCTGTCATGGCCATCATGGCTGTACAGGGAGTGGCCAACCTGCAGGCACAATGGGCGATCATTGGTGAGTTCAGCAACCTGCCGCAGGAGGAGCTGCTGGACTGGATCCAGGACAACACCCGCCCAGGTGAGTGATGATTCACCCTCCACCTGAACACAGCAGGGCTCCATGAGTTCTGATGATTCTGCTCAGTGCTGTGAGAATATAGAAAGACTTTACTCTGCATTTTGTAAACCTCATATCAAACTGTTAAGACTCCAGCAGATGTTCCAAGATTACAAAACCTCATGATTAATGGCCGTAATACAAAGCCAAGAGAGCTTCTGTTTCCACTTTATATGCTGTTATAGCTCTGTGATCCTGCACACTGCAGCAGAAGCGGTTAAGCGGTTTTGTACCTGTAGCCATGAGACTTTACAATGATTACATCATAAGATAGAAGATGCAATAATTCTGAATAGTCTTTCTATCTATCTATCTATCTATCTATCTATCTATCTATCTATCTATCTATCTATCTATCTATCTATCTATATATCTATCTATCTATCTATCTATCTATTTAATCAGACAATCACTTGTGCAGCTTCTTCAGGCTGAACACAAGTACTTGCTTGCAGGCATGATTTCTTTGGTCAACGCTACACTCAACCTTCTGTTGGTCGGGGAGTTTTGATTTTGAGTTGTTGCACAAGCAGTCTGAGAGAAAAACAGAAGCAGCCTGAGTGCGAGGAGAAGGGCTGAAGCTTGAACAGGATGTCTGTGCAAGAAACAACATATCTGAGTGTACAGCGTACAGTTTGAGCAGAAGCAGAACAATTCTAAGCACAAGCAGGGGTCGTTTAAGGGTGAGAGCAGGGTTTGAGGGAAATAATTACAAAATCTGATCATGTAATCAATGAATCATGCTCTCAAATTGAAACGTTGTGCTCTTGAATAAAAATAGGGGGGAAAATGGCCCCATAGCTGAGACATATCGATTCTGGTTATTACAAACCTTCCTCTTGCAGACGTCTGATGCTGTCGCTCTGCACAGCCAGACACATGAATAATAACATCATTACTAAAATAAGCTTTTCTCAAACATGGCGCTTTTTTTATTTCTCTCTTCTCAACATTATACAAAAACTACACTTATACTTAAATTGGTATATTTGATTTTATATGTTTACTTACTGTATGAACTCCTACCGGTTATACAGATAAATGGGCACTTTGTTGCTTTGTTTTTAACAGATAAATTCACAGAAACATTTTACTTTACTTATCTCTGTATACATCTGAGTAGAAAGGCTCTCTGATATAAACTGTATCATGTTATTGTCTTATACTATGACCACTTGTCACAGGAAAAAGAAAAAACAGGTGTTCAACTCATGGTTAGGTTACACAAGCAGTGTTGCCATGGTTACCTGCATCTTAATATTGTCATACAGAGATTTAAATTAGAGCTACTGTTGTTTATGATGTCCTAATAAATAACTTAGTCAGAATGAAGTAATAATGCTGTAGTAATAAGTTGCAGAAATAGACTTATTATATCCTCACAGAATTATGAAAAATAAAGAAAACACTCTCGCTCTAATATGTGTCTTTTCTTGTCAAAGCCTAGAAGTAAGTGAGAGATGTATTGATACATCAAAGACACAGAACTTGCAGTCACAAAATCCTCTAATGAATCACTCAAAATGTACGTGTGAGGGTCTCACACAGGCAGTGCACCAACAAGAGGCCCCGTATGACATTACAGGGTAAAAATCAAGTGTTCTTATTTGGTAAGATTTGATAAGGAAGGCTGTGTTCCGCTATGTCCAGTCACATAAAGATTGCAGTTTTGCTAATCCGGTTATTGATTTTAATTTATTGCATGTTCCACCTCCCTTAGGTTATTGTTTTATTTAACACTGTCCCTGTTTAAATTAAATTTAAAAAATACAATAACTGGTTCAACGGGTTCTGAAAGCTTCAATAGCAAGATTTGGCTCGTCATACATCCCTGACACTTACAGTAATCTCTATATTAGTTAAAATTATGTGTGTTTTTCAGTATGTGCTGTTCTGAGTGGGATGATACTGTTGAAATCAAGCACACGTGTTATCTTCATGCTCTCTCTTTGTCTCAGCTTCCAGATGTCTGTCCATAACTTTTCGACAAAAAAAACCCAAAGTGATGCTCGTTAAGTTTATTTTTTCTTCTTTTATGGTTTTCAGTTATGCAGATAGCTGAACTCAGCCTTCGTGCATAGTTTAAACACACAGTTATATGATTAATGTAATTACTTCATTAACAGTGTGTTTTTGTGTGTGTGTGTGTGTGTGTGTTTGTGCTGCAGATTCTGTGTTTGCTGGAGCCATGCCCACCATGGCCAGTGTGAAGCTGTCCGCAGGTCGACCCATCGTCAACCACCCTCACTATGAAGACGCTGGTCTGAGGTCAGTTTTATAGTATCATCCATGGACTGTATGACTGGTCTCTCTTATTTAATCTCTTTTAATTTGAGTTTGAATTGTTCCCAAAAAACAAAATCTTGAGTTTTGCAGTCAAACTCTTGGCCACTGAAAAAATCAAATATCACGATATTTTTGACCAAACACCTCGATATCGATATTTTGTATTATTGTAGGGATGATTATTGGTGCTTTTTGATAAATAATCATCAGTTATGTGGATATAATGACTAAGTGGATAAAGGCAGATAATAGAACAGTCTGTTAAGCTCAGAAAATTACATTCTTACTGTAATGAAGCCTTCAAAAGCAGGAAAAGACACTTATCATACGATATTCAAAATCTATGACGATATCTATATATAGTATCAAAATATCAATATAATATTGATTTATTGCCCAGCCCTAGTAGATGCTGAATGATTCGGTTCATCAGAGGCAACAAACATCTTCTACAAGTGCCCTCTAGAGCTCGAACACAAAGAAAATCTTGGTAACATTCATTTCAATTAACTATAAGTAATCACTCTTGCACTTATTAATAGAGTTAGCACATTTCTGATTCAATATTGATTTAATAGGTATCACAAAGTTCATAAGATGCTTTTTTTTCAGTGTGTAGTATTTGTTTTTGAGTGTTGATGTACAGTACCAAAAGTCAGGAAATACAGGAAATATGTACACAAAATGTAACATTAATTATTAAATATTATTATTAATTAATTAGGTTCCATTCCACTTAGTTTCAAGAGAGCCATGTTCCTGCTGTTGCTGAAGTGTAAGGGGAGTTCAAACTAAATACTTGCCACTTTAGCCTATAGAAGCTGTTTTTTAATACCTGCATACACATTTCCTGCATTTTCTGGTTGTATTCTAATTAAGAGAATAATTATATATGGTCATTATAGCATTGCTAAAACCAACAAATCTAAGACTTTTGCACAGTCCTGTACATTGGTGAGGAGCGTGAAGGGCGGGGTCATTTTTGTGGTTTGAGGCAGCCATGATCTTGTGGTTTCTGGCAAATATCAATGTATGTATCTGACTATGTTACTACTTAATTGACTTTATGCTTGTTGTAAGTGCGCTGTCTGGTTGCTCTGTGTTGAAGCTTCCGCTTGGAAAATGAAATAAAAAAATTGGTCACAAAAAAAATACAATCTACAAGTCTCAGTCGCTTTTGACTCAAACTTTCTGGACGTACAACGAGACTCAAGTCGTCTTCCGCTGTGGGCATTGTAGCAGTCTCATTTAAACATCTTATTGTTTTCCCTGCAGGGAGAGAACCCAGCTGGTCTACTCCATGTACAGCCGCATGTCTGGAGAAACCGTAAAGAGGAACCTGATGAAGCTCGGTGTAGACTTCTTCATCCTGGAGGATTCGTGGTGCACCAGGCGAACCAGGTACCTCAAGAGTGCACATCCTTACCTGTGACCATTAGTTGTTTTTTTTCTAGATTGTGGGCATTTAGCTTTTATCCAGAGAGAAGTGGTCCAAAAATAAAAACTCAGCTCCTGCATGCTTTCACCGCATAAGTATATGGGTTAATGATGTGATGCAACCCAGTGTCAATTGGTGCAACCAGTATTTTTTGATAAAAATCTGATTATATACAGGAAAATAAATGCAAACTAAAATGTGGAATAAATATAATCCACTTTAACAACGTAAACACTATGGTTTTTAAACAAATTTTACACCATTTGTCAAAATGTATTTAGAAAATGTTTTTTTTAGGATATGTCTTGTTCAATATTGACAAAATGCTTTAAAATTTGAATGTAGAAATACTCCAAGTAATTATTTGTATAAGTCCATTTAAATACACTTTTGGTTTTAAAAAAATGCTGTAAATGTCATTTCAAATCACATAAAATCAACAAAAATACAAAATGTACATTTTAACAAACCAGCTTTATATTTTTGAATTGTTCATCTTGCCAACTTTTATGTGTCACTATGCCATATTTATTCAGTTGCAGTCCTTCTTCAGATACAAAAAACTGAAAAGAGCAAACTGGAATCTTTTAATTTTGTTGTAATGCTGCGCAAATTGTTTCTATTTCTAATGAACGTTGTTTTCCTTTCTCTCTCTTTCTCTCCCATTCATTGTCTTCCAGACCCGGGTGCAGCATGCCAGAGATCTGGGATATCGAGGATCCCCAAAATGTTGGTAAAGTTCCTCTCTGCACCCACATGTCCAGGAACTCACGGCCTCACTTCACCACAGTCTTTTCCAATGACATTTACAAAGTTCTCAAAGTCCCCAAAGTAACCAAAGATCTCAGATAACAGCGTGGGATGGACTGCTTCAGCACCAAACTTCTTCTTTTTTTCTTTTTTATATGTTTTTTTGTTTTTTTGTCTGTCACTGCCGTTGCTGCTTTTTACTTCTCAAAACTCAAACACACATCGTTCCCCCTTTTGTCTTTTCTTTTTTTGCTCTGCCCTATTTCACATGGCGGTGGACTAATATCAATCGGACATGCCAAAACAAGTTAAGAGTGTCTGCACTCTTGTTGCCATAACAGTTCTCAGTATTTGTAACTTAAAGAAACCCCTGATTCACCATGTTTTTTGCCAATCCTCCTTATTGCTACATCTCCTCCTGTTCCCATTATGCTCCAGCTGGTGCCCAAGTAAAGGCCAAGTTATTGTAGCTCTTCATGTAGCTCGCTGCATTGGTTCTGTTACCAAGAATCTCCGTTTTAAGCAACATTGTGCCCTAAGAGATGCTGTTCCTACATGAGTGTTATTTTTTATTACTGTTTAGAATCAATTTTTTCTGTGATTTAAGCTTAAAGGGTACGTATCATGCACACGTATCGTGGTCTGTATTTGTTATTCTGGGACTCCACTGGAATATCTTTGCATAATTAACAGTTTAAAAGACCAATTGATGTTGTGCTGGCTCTCAGATCAGCCTTTATCTGAAACCACTATGTTCTGATTGTGCAGCTCTCAGAAGCTGCCCTTCTTCATATTACTTCTCTTTCTTGTTTTTTGTTTTGTTTTTTTACTCTAAATATAAACTTCTCAAATACATATGTACATGCTCGAGCCTAAATCGCATCAGAAATATGTGAGTGGAAAATGTGAACAACCCATTGGACAACTTTAGCAACAAAGGCGACGAAACAGAGGTCCGTTTGTGAGTTTGGGCCACAATGCTGACTTCAGTTTGATGTGGACGTAAGGGTAACTTTTCAAACAGCGTAATTACAGCATCAAAATAACATAAATAATCACAATAAGATGATATGATGATATATGATATGTCCCCTCTAAGTAGTATGTTTTGTCTGGCAGGACCAATCCACGATGTCCACATACTGTGAAGCAATACCCTTTGCAAACATGACAAAAGCCGACTTCTTCTCTTGTTATACACAGTGTCGTCCTCCTAAAAAAAAAGAAGAAGATTTTTCAGTAGTGTACTATTTTTATAATTTATTTGTGTGAGTATTTTTTTATGCAAACTTCAAAGTGTTGAGACTTTTTTCTTTCGAAGCAAACAGTGTTTTAAGAGTCTTGGGAATCACAGGGTAAATTCCTGTTCATGTGTCCATAAGCTTTTAAAAATAGTTTTCTTTCATATTTTTCCAGTATTGGCGTCGTCTAGATTGAATTCATTCAATCCAGAATGAGATGTTTCTTACTTCTATTATACTTTGAAAATAAGAGTTTCTTTATGTCGAACCATTTCCCGTTTATGAATTTAAAACTTTTTCAGCTTTATGTTGAAAGTGGATTTCCTCCCCAGCTGTGCCCTGTAACAACGTTTTGTGTAAATACCCAAACAAATGTTTTGTAAAATACCAATGTGTACCTTTTAAGAGGTTCTTTGTGTTTCTTTAATTAATGTCTTTTTTTGCCAAAGGATATCTGATATTAAAGCTGTGTATTGGCTTACTTGTAGAACATGAGAACCATCAGTTGTGTGAGTCCTGCAACAGCCAATCCAAACTATTCATAGCAGTGACCGTTGTGGGTCCATCTTCTGCCCACATTAATGACTGTTTAACAGAATAGTTCAACATTTTTGGAAATAAGCTCTTGCTCACTTTCTTGTATAGAGTTAAACTGAGGAGATAAGATAAATATAGGAGATAAATATGAAGGTAAGTTAGCTTAGCTTAACATCATGATTCAAAACGGAGCGGGGGGGCATCTAGCTTGGTTCTGTCCACTGAAAAATACGAGCACCTCTAAAATGCACAGAGTAACATGATTACAGTTTTTAATGAGCAGATTTGAAAGAAGCTCTTCCTAAAAAGTTGGAACAGTTTTGCTGATCACACTCATAGCTGTCAAAAAGTGTCCTTTACAGATAAGCAGGGGCATCATCGCTGCCATGTAGTCCACATATAGTCAGACTTGGTTTAAAATGCAGTCACATCCCCATCTGTTTAAATCATGCATCAAACATATTTTAAATGTTTGCTTTGCTGCCAAAGCTTGATGCCACATTTCAGATTCAAGGCAGCAGCTGAAAAGCTTTACAGCAAACAGAATCTGTTTAATTCAGGTTTTTTTATTTTTTTTATTTCTCTATAAATGAACAAATAAGTCAGTATACACTGTGGCTTAAAATGAGTTTAATGTTTGGTTTTCTTTAAAGGAATAATTTGTATTTTTGGGATTATTCTGTCTCTTGCTAAAAAATTAAATTAGGAGATAGATACCAACTCATATAACTGTAGCATAGACTGGAAATTGGAGGAAACAGCTAGCACCTGGCTTAAAGGTAACAAAATCCATCTACCAGCACCTCTAAAGCTCGTAAATTTTGTTTAATTAATAAAAATTGATGAATTGTGGTTTTACAAGGTCGGAGTATGTGTGTCAGAGTATTTCTTGACACTGGCCAAGAAAGAGTCCCACGCATATCTCCCCATTAAACTATTATTTAGAGAGCTACACAGGTGCTTGGATCAAGTCAAGCTTTATGCTAAGCTAACCTTCAACAACAAAGCATATTCCCAAAAAAATGTTAAACAGTTTCTTCCTCTCATCCTGTGAATCTAAGCAGCCACCACACAGATTTTGGCGGTATCTCTCAAAGAAATATGCTGACTCCTCCAACATGATGTCTTTCACAATCATTGGTCGCTACTTCTCAAATATGTGATGATGGTCTGATCTAAGGGAAGCACTTTTTCTCTGTGCTTCAACTTATTTTTTGTGTAAGAACTTGCAAGAGGGTTAAAATCATTTCAGTGCAACACACCTTGGTGCACATCATTAATCGGGCACTGTGATGCCATGAATGAATTACATTGATTATGGTTTTAAACACAATTCACAGGAGCACAATTCAGAAAGTGCTCCTGTGCTGTGATCAAACGTGCCAGAGCGAGCAGGTGGAACAAATCATACAGCACACATCTGATCTGTTACATTTTGTGCATTTGTTTGCAGAGTTGTTGGTTTATGTACTACATGTCAAGACTGCAGATTTCACAGAATAGAAGTGATCCTGTAAGTCAAGTGCTCGTTTTTAGGAAGTGGGGCTGTTGTCACACCTCCCGGTACATTTTGACATAAATACTTTATTGCTGTTGCAGACCTTGGTGTGTTTTTAGATGTCTTTTATAATATTTGTCTATTTTGTCTGTATTTAAAAGAATAAAGTATTTCTCTTCAGCACCATTGCTTTTGTATCTTAAATGTATGTTTTAAAAAAAATCAGCACGCATTTATTAAACCTTGTGGACTTTTCATATATAACATGTTGCAGATGTTTTGTGTGAAAACCTCCACTGTTGAAATGATCTTATCAAAAGTATTTATATCAACTATGACACAAAATGATTAATAATAAAGACTATATGATTTTCACCACAAAAGGACACAAATACAGTATGTCTAATGCACTCAGCTGTGTCAATTAAGGCCAATTAATGAGGAATTTGGAAACAGAGGTGTAACTTGTGATATGGAAAATAGCTTTCATCATTTACCAGACAGAATGTTTTTTTTAACCAGATGTTTAGAAGAGTCTTCAGGGACTCTGTAAGTACCTTCAAAACAACAGTAGGGCCTTTTCCACTGTAGGAACGTTGGGGCAACGGCCGTGACCGTTGGCGTGTGTCTCCATAGCAGGAACCGCCCTGAAGGACAATCTTGTGGAATTTTTACGGGTCAAACAAGTCTCTGTATCTACTCCGTACGCCCTGAAAAATTCCTGGGTGGGGCTTGAGGTTTACTCAGTAATGATGAGGTAAACTCAAAGGGCCTGATTTACTAAAGTGTGTAAAAACGTGTGCAAACTTGACATCACCTGCAAAAAATGTGCAAGCTGATCTACAAACGTGGCGCACTGAGGCTTGCGTCTTTCAAATGTGTACGTTAATACACGCTGTCCATTTAGTACGTTTGCCATAATGAATATGTAATATGCACACACATTGAGATTTACCAAACCAGGAGGTAATTTTGGTGACAGTAACTGCATCTATAAATAATACAATTGAAAGGAAGGTGTTAACTGGCCCTATATCCATATAGTTATATATTGTTGATATAACTATATTGATCCATATCTAGATGTGAGGCATCTCTATTTGTTATATTTTCAAGGACTAAGCACCAAGTCAGATATACCATCAGCTGAAGAAAAGTGAGTTTCCCTGTTGTAATTACATCATGGAAGTTGTTGAGTTACTTACAATTTGGAAATCTCGTAATTCCAACATGTCCAATTTGACATGAACACAGCATTATACATGGGTTTGCAGTCTAGCCTCACAGCAGATGATAACAATGCAGACTCACACTGTTGTGGTCCTGCTTGTTGTCTGATCCAGCCACCCAAAACAAACCATCATTCTCTAAACTGATGGAAAAACTCTGCATTCTCTCAACTCTCAATTAATGAATAGGTTTACACACAATTGCATTAGCTTACATTGAAGCTCAATCTTTAATTCTGATTCTTCTGAGTGCAGAAGTATCTGCAGATTAAGTACATTTCAAACTTAATCCAGTCCAGAGCCATACACTACCACCTCGCACAGGTGCAGGTACTTTTCCAGGAATGACTATGTTAACGTAGCGACCGTCCATCTTGTTACACTGGAATTCAACAGTAGCACTTGCTGGGATGTGTTCGATCACAGCACACCGGACAGAAGAAGCAGATATTACTTAGTTAACTCTATACTGTAAATGTTTGCTGAAGAAAAAGACAATTCCTTTTTTTATCACACATGCCTATTTTCACAAACAATTATAATATTGTTAGGGATTGGTAATAAAAAAAGGGAAGGTTACATTTATTTTCAGTTCCACTGTATAAGATTGGAGATATGGTCTCATAACCAGGGCATCACAATTTTTAATGTCAAAATGTTAAATTAGTATTCAGCAACAGTCTGGCAGGGAACATTTCATAAAGCTAAATTTTCTCTTTCCATAAATCTGCTAAACTCTGACTAAATTCAATTTGAGTGACTTTTAATAATATTGTTATTGTTATTAAGGCTGTGCACTACCTGGGATTGGTGTTGCCTTTATTTTCTAGAGAATCTCCAATGCGGTTCGTTTGAATTTCTGTTGGTTATCTTAACAGAAAACACTTTGTGTGTTGTCCGCAGGTCAAGTCTCCACCAGGGAGTGAAGTTGTTCTCTGTGTGACTGCAGGAGCTTTCCTCCCAGGCACTGGCACGATTTCCATCTATGGCATTATATGCATTGCCCAGAAATGAATACAATGATGACTGTGTGGCTTTTCCTTGGAGTGCCAGATTCTCTCCTGCAAAAAACATTGAGTGGAGTTTTCTTTTTTTGATTTTTTCCAGTGTTATAATCACAGTAATGTCCTAACACATTTGGGATATTCTGATATGTGTTTATCATTCAGGGAGATTCTAAACAGAAAAGACTACTGAGTTGCATTACAGAAGTTGCAGGATACAGCAATTTTGGAGTTTGACCCTTACTTGTCTAGCCTGCATGATACATAATAACATAGTGGCTGTTTGTGTCCGTCCACATCATTGGTAAAATAAAAACTAAACGATACATAAATCTGCTGTGGGTCTTGTGGGACCTGGAGGCCTGATATCAGCCTCTGTGATCTGTGAGTTGGCATCTGTCGCTGTGTCCTGCATATTTGGTCCTAAGAGCGAAACCCTAACACCAAGGGAGAGACGTGTATTGGGAGAGTGTCATGTTAATCCCATCTCTGTGGCTCAATTTATGATGGGTCAGTCTTATCAGATCAAAGGGGCCAGTGTGAGAGAATAAACTTAGCCAGATGTTCCGTCTACATCCCCAAATCTGTTACTAAGTTGTCTAGAACTCAGAGGTTAGTGTCCTCTCCCACTCCGCCTCCACAACTGTGCAAAGGTAACCTTTGAATAATCGTGCAAACATAACTTCTAGTTCACTCTTCAATGTGTGGGTCTGTTGTTTATAGCAATGCCTGAGCAATATCGGATAATGAACAAGGCACAGCTCAGTGTAGTAAATAGACAATAAGCATAATTTTCAATAATCAGTTCCAATGGAAAGGTATCCATGGTTACATATAAAATAAAAAACTCAAAACAATTAACCCTTACAGTCAGTGTGGTCTCTTGCACACCAAATACTGTAAACCAGCAATAACCATGTCCGCAGTTAGATAGCTAGCACTGGACATTTAGAAAAGAGAGGGTTAGGGTTAGATATTTAGAAATATAGGTTAGATTTAAAATCATATCCATATAAATGAATTAAAATACAACAAAATGTACTAAATTGTGATAGATTAAACTTGAACTGTAAAAAAATAAATCTTGTTAGCCTATTAGTCAGATTAATAATGATGAAATCAAAAGGACAAGGCTGTTTTAATTATTTTATTTCAGCTATAATGACATCCACAGTGTTATGCAACAGAGAAGGTAGTGACAGTAAAGTGACAAGTTTTGTATTTTTAAAAAAAATTACAACTCAACAACAGTATGAGAAGTTAAAAAGTAGACAGAACACGATGTAGACTGGCTGAAGTTTCATTTATACACCGATAAAACAGAATATGCTAATCAAAAAGTCGAGGGAGGCCACTTTTCAAACTGGAAATGGCAGAAGAAGACTTTTTAACTACAGTGAACATCGCTAATCATCATTTCCGGTAAGTGCGCAATTTGATTTGAGACAACACTAACCTGTCGAAAATTGCGCACTGCACAGGAAAGTACACAGTGTACTACATAGAAGTGTGCAAACAAAAGTATGTAAATTGATACACAGCATTTTCCACATACTGCATTATATGCCATTTAAGTATTTTGACGATATTGAAGCTGAAGCTATAATCATAACTTGAACCGGTTAATATTTATATGCAAAAGCAAAATGTTATTTTTATGCATTTTGAACCTCCTCTGACTTAATCTAAGATAGAGCCATACACCTCCACTTCACACAGGGTTAGGAACTCTTCTCTATCTGGGATAACTATGTTAACATAGCGACCGTCCATCCCATTACACTTGAACTCAGCGACATCACCTGCAGGGATTCTTGTGATCACAGCACACCTGGAAGAACAGAAATGTATTAGTTGACGCTATTAAAAGATTAGTTGAATACCATTAATTGATCATTAATATTCAACACACCCATATGTCTAATTTGGTACAGTGTGCAGTTGTGCTATCACCACATGCATGCAGAACAGCACACAGTCTTTTGTGGATCTAAGCTCTTGGGTTTATATGTTTTGTTCATGTTTTTCATGAATCTGCAATTATTGAAATGGTGGCCACTTTCTGGTAGCACAACAACCTGTAAACACAACACTATGTTGTTATGGTGAACTTGTCAGTGAACAGCTGTCCACTCTTCCTCTAAACAGAGTAACATTGACATTTATTTGGAGACATGTTTTTGTGCACTTGACAAATGTTCCCTCTCCTATAAGATCTATTTTGGTTCACTAACTCTTGAAGGAAATATCCTATTAAGCTGCTAAGCTCCACTGTGTTCATTACACAGGTAGTGTGCAGTCAGTTTGAGCAATCTGAGCGTTGTTTTCCGTATCTGGAGATGCCATGAGTGTCAAAAGTGAACCACAACAGACATGTTGAAGGCCATAAATCCACAACAATGAGCTAATAGATGTTAAAAAGCTTCATGGAGCTGAAGGGAAATACAGTTGTTATCTGTGGACTCCTTTCACTTTATACATGGTAATTTCAACCATTTTTAATATAACACGATTAAGAGTCTACAGCCACACTGGGGGCTCCATGAGCCTGTGCTTTGTGCATTTATATCAGGTCAAAGTAATCTTATAAATCACATCAACCTCCAAGTTGTAATTATGACTGTGATCACATTAATCAAAGTCTGTTGTGTTTTGTAGTAAAACCCAAATTTAATGGATAAAATGTTATCCAGCAGCATTGACTGTGCAATGTAGGAAAAGTTTAGATGTCAGTTTGGTGTACATGTAATGTAATTTATCATGTCAGCTTACAGGATGGTCATGACTCAAAATGGCTATGTAGTCAGCTACCACATCCCATCTCTTAGATTAACAGTCAGTGAACTACCTGGTATTGTTGTTTCCATTGCTTGCAAGAGAATCTCCAATGCGGATCTCAGCTCCATCGAGTCGTTCTGGCTCAACATCTCTGTTGGTTATCTTAATAGAAAACACTTTATAGGTTTTCCCCAGGTCCAGTCGCCACCAGGGATTGATGTCATTGTTTGTATGAGTGCAGGACCCCTTGTCCCAATTGCTGTTGCGATTTCCATCTATGGCATTATATGCTATGCCAAATGTATACAATGATGACTGTGAGGCTTTTCCTCGGATTGCCAGGTTCTCTCCTGCACAAAGAGCATGCATGCATGACTTCTAATTTCCATGAAATACAGATGGAAATCATTTCTTGCAATGGTCAGTTTCAGTCCTCCTATGACTCATAAAAATGTATTTCATTTTGTCATAATTTTGGATAAAAGATAAATGTAACACATGAGCATGGTCACTTAATAATAGAAACTACAAAGTTAAAAGATGAGTTAGATAAGTAGATGGATAGCACTGTCATGGCTGTATGTTTAACACAAAGCTAGCCTGCAGCTTGTTAGCTTAGCTTAGCATGAAAACTGGAAAAACATAGAAACGCCTAGCCTGGTTCTGTCTAAAGGTAACAAAATAAAACACCTCTAAAACTCACTAAAAAATAAGTTACATCCTGTTTGTTTAATCTGTACAAAAACTACTCAGGATTGGTAACTGTTTTTTAGAGGTTTGGCGGATACACGTGGGACCATTTCTTGGTTGAGTGCAGTAACTTCCTTGGGTCTTCACTGGGTTCCTCGGAAGCTCGAGGTAAAGATAAGACTAATTTGTTATCTCCAAACGGAGCCAGGTGAGCAGTTTTCCTGTCTTTATCCAGTCTTTATGCTAAGCTAAGCATGTCCTGGCTCTTGTAGCTTCATATTGAACAGCAAAAATGGTATTGACCTTCTCATCTAGCTATCAAAAGGAAAGCATGTAAACATTACCCTGAATGAAAAAGTCTAAAACAATACTAAAATTCCCAAGGATGACAATTAGTGAATACTGCATTCACATTTATGCAATAGCTCTAAATCTCACCAGTTGGGGCACGGTACCCATAGACTTCCACTTCGCAGAGTGTAAGAATCTTTTTTGAACCAGGTAGAGTCAAAGTCACATAACGTCCCTCCACACGCTCATCCAAAGTGAGAGTGAACAATTTAGCGGCACCAATTTCAGAAATTGTGCCGACCCTAACATAGAGAGAGCGAGATGGAGGAAGCAGGGCATTAATTATATTTTCTACATGTAGTCCTTACTTAAAGTCATTACTTAAACTGTAATGATAGTGCAGAAGGTACAACTTTTTGTTTTTGGACATACATTTGTGGAAACTGTGTATAAGCTTCAAGCCTCTGGATGGGTGTTTCCCATCACAGCAGCTGAATGACATTTGAGAGCCGATGTTGCCAGCAGTCTTATTCATATATATACATATATATATATATATATATATATATGATATAATATATACAGTATATACGCGCACACACACATACACATAAAAGCTTGGTGCCCACAGGTGACACACAGGCAGAGCATTCCAAAATTTAGACACTAAAGCCTCAAAAGCTTGATTTGGCACCATCGCTTTAACTTGGCTGCTGGACGATGAGGATTGTTTAAATATTACCCCTATTACACCAGGTGGAAGCTAGTTTGTGCAGCTGTTTATGTTATATCAACATCTGCTGAGTCATTGGCAGCTCCTGCACATTCAGTGCTGTGTTATTTCTGCATTACAGAAAGGAAAAGGTCTAGGAAGATGAAATATAGCATATAGGAGAAAATGAGTAAAGATGCTGAGCAAACTTAGGTGTAAAGGTAAATAAATATCATTTTCATATTTACTCACATGGGGTTTTCTATACCATTTTCATGTAAAGAGTTGCCTATGTGGATCTGCAGCCCATTGAGCCTGTCTTCACAGCAGTCTCCTCTGTTGGTGATGGCGATGGAGGTGACGATGTACGACTCCAGCAAGTCCACTCTCCACCAGGGGCTGGTCTCTTCATCAGTGTGGGTGCATGAACCGGCCGCAAAAGTAGAGTCACGGTTTCCATCGATGGCACTGTAGGCAGATCCAAACATGTGCTCATAGCGGTCTGACTGTGTCGCTTTTCCACGCAAGGCCACATTTTCTACGAATGAGAGACATAGGTAAAACAGGTAAAATATATCATGCAAGGATGTAAATTATTAAGTGGAAAAACTGATTATGACTTTCCTAATAAATCTCTATATCAAACTTCTGAACCAAAACATTTTTTTTATATTAATAAATACCTAAATATTCATTAATAAATGGATGATTATTCCTTGAATGAAGATTTCAACTAGTAGAGAGACTGTTTTTTTCAGGTTTTAAACTATTAGTTTATGGAGAAAAAACATTTACAATTACACTATTATAACATTTATAAATGGTGATTTTTGAAATTTTCAAATGAATACAGGCCATTTTTTGAGCATGCTCTGCCGTAGGTGTAAACATGAGCTACATAAAAATGAAATAAAGTTGAAAATATTCTTATTTTTGTATATTCTGGGTCAGACTAAAAGAAAGAGGATTTTTCTGCTTTTATTGCTTTACTCAATTTCAACTATGGGTTAACTTTGACGTGAACATTTTGTTATGGTTAAAAAAAAAAATCTGTCCTTTAACCCCTTTCTTCACACTCATGGTTTGTGCCATTAATCTGCTGAATACATTTCAACTACATAACTTTATTTGGACAGCTGACTAACTATTACCGCAGAAGGACAGATATTATTATTAGATTGTACAAAAAATCATGCATTTATATCTGATAATGTAAAGCTTTTAATTATTTGAGTTGATGAAGAATATACATTTTGTACTGTGAAAAATAAATTGCTGCCTGCATTTCACTACCACTTTCAAATCCAAGAAGTTCACCTTAATTTGTAAAAGAAATCTGTTTTTTTAATACTCTTTACCAACATTCAACTCTTTGTTGTTCTAAAATGTATAATTTACAGTATGTATCATACTTAATCTCAAATTACACATTTTACTTTTCAGAAATGTATGTAGGTGCTCCTGGAGTTTGTGTCTGTGAGGTTTTATGATACGATTTTATAGATACTCTGATTGTACTTACGATAAGTGTATGCCGAGGACGTCCCCAGGACGAGGACCAGAAGGTGAATGCTGAGTTTCATCATGCTGGTTGAGACAGATGAAGATGTCTAGAGATTACACGTTTTGGGTCAAAGAGGATATCAAGACTTAATTAAGGTGGAGTGATTATAACAGTAATGTTGAGTGTGACACTGGAAATTCAGAGGGATTTTAAATCTACACCCTAAACCCTAACCCAATACCACCATTCACATTCTACCAAGAGGGGCCACTTACACAATCAGGTATTCAGGTTCTGATATTATTTAAATGATCATTAATTGCATGCTGCAGAAGTTTGTGTATATACGCAGTCAGTGTAAAATATGTTGTAAAGTATTATTCTCAGTCAGTGTGAAGCAGGTCAAGAGAGCCTAGATACGTAGAACTTGATGTACTAAGATGATGTGACGCAGAAAGAAATGAAAGGTGTTACCTGGAGACCTGGACAGAGCAAGCGCTTTCTTCCTGGAGTATGATGATTCAACCAAACAGCAAAAAGCTTCAAAGCCCTGAAAACAACACACTTTCTGTGCTCTTTATATGCATATTTTCCTTTCAACTATACCATCAGTTGAACCATATCCAACCAATCATCAGAAATAACGTCATATTCATTTCAACACTGTCCAATCATGTCCCATTGGTTTACTTCCTTGTACAAGTATTTCATTTCCCTATTTGTGAATTGAATACAAGAGGTTATCCAAGTGCATGGTAGCAAGTATGACAAAGACCACACAATACAAACCAACTATCTTACTAATAATCAAAGTAATACAATAACTCTCAGTCACTTTCTGGTGTCAATGGGGGATGACCTAAACCGCTGAAAACTAGTGTTTGATAAATGGATTAATTAAATTCCTGACTGCACATAAAAATTGATTATTCAAATGTAATGATTTGATATGCACACCAAGATATTCATATATTATAAAAACACACTCACCCACACATAATTTTAAGTGGACAAACAATAACTACTATAAAACTACCACTGCACTACTGCACTGTGCCACTACCCCAACAAAACCAAAAAGAAAGAGGACTGCTGGAATTTAAAGAAAGTGGAAAGGATTGGTTGAGGACGGGTGAATAATCTGGAGAATTTAACTGCTAAATGGAATATTATACATACCTATAACCAAACACTTCAAAGCATATGAGCAAGTCAAATATATTCTTTAATTTATTAGGTTTAACAGTGCTCCTCCACCACCGATGTGAGAAATAGTAGAAGAATATAGTGGCTGCCTTTATCTATGTGCAGGTGTGCAGTGGTACATGCAAATTGTTGGCGTTCTCAAAACCTAAATTACAGTGCACCCCTGGGACGTCAACAAAATACCAAGTGGTCACAGGCAAAGAATAATAATTGTATAGAAACAACAGTAAGCAAACACTCAGAAAATGCTTAGTGGGAAATTTTTACTTACGCAATGTCCACTTTTTATGCAACTTCTTCAATTTTTTGCCTGTAATCGCTTGAATCATTGGGTGTGTCAACATCCCAATGTTCTGTTACTTCACAATTTTGTTGTATGAAAAGGCACAAACACATCAACTGTTCCACAATTTAAGTTCACCTGTAATTATGCGTATTATGGTATTACAATTCGGGCTATGCCTTATTCAGATTATGGGCCATAAGCAGTGGCGTGCACAGACTTTTTGAAGGGCGGGGGCGAAAAGAAAAAAAGGGTACATACAGCGCGTTCTCGCCACTGAAGAGGGCACTTTAAGCGCGTGTTTTTGCCACCCAAGAGGGCAGTTGTATTTTGCCAACCAGGAGGGCACTTTAGCATACGTTTTGCCACCCAAGAGGGCAGTTTAGTGTCTTTTGCCAACCAGGAGGGCGCTTTAGCATGCGTTTTTGCCACCCAAGAGGGCAGTTTAGTGTGTTTTGCCAACCAGCAGGGCACCTTAGCGCGCATTTTTGCCACCCAAGAGGGCAGTTTAGTGTGTTTTGCCAACCAGGAGGGCACCTTAGAACGCATTTTTGCCACCCAAGAGGACAGTTTAGTGTGTTTTGCCAACCAGGAGGGCACTTTAGCACGCGTTTTTGCCACCCAAGAGGGCAGTTTAGTGTGTTTTGCCAACCAGGAGGGCACCTTAGCGCGCGTTTTGGCTCCAGTCTGGATATTTACAGCACACTGAATAACATCATCATGTGCAATGTGAAAAGCAACACACATAATTATAACCAACAGAGCCTTTTAGTCTGTTTTGCTTATTATTTTGGTTTAACACATTTGTATGGTTTGGTGTCACTGCTGAAAAGTCTCTGATAAACCCACAGTACTCTTCAGAGAGAAAAAACAGGAGCACACTGATTGATATGCAGCCTTTAATAATGCAAGCAGACTCAAATCAGAATCAAAGGCATAAGGCAAACACACATGTAGTCAACCTATGATAGGTGTACACGTCTTATTGATAAGGTGGGAATTGCCAGAGCCAATGTCCAGGTGCCAAACCCAAAGATTAAAAACAGAAAAACAAGAATGATGTGAAATCAAGAACAAAAGATACGTTTTGTAGATGACATTACATCATGAATTGGAGAAAGTATGACAAATTCAGCTCTTCATTCAGCATCTTGTAGCTGTAGAACAGATATTTTTCCCAGGAGTCATGGACACCAAACTAGAGCTAAAAGAAGATTGAATAATGGATTCATATTCATCCTGCAAACAGATACATGACTCCAAATGAATGCTAATGTTGTTCTTTGTTGACAGGACGTGTGAATGGGCAACTGTTTGCTAACATATTAGCCATAACAATTTTATTCCACTACATGATGATGTCAGGGTTGTCTTTGTCAGCATAATTTGGAATTATTTTGCCCCCTAGTGATCAAACATGTATTAATGCAGCTTTACTGTGATCTAACCATATGTTGTCTCTAATGATGTCAATGTCCAAGTGAAACTTAAGATATGATTTCTACCAGAATCTATGAAAAAGCATCAGCTAAATACCGGCTATTTATATTTCCATTGTTATTCATTTTTTACCTCACCAGATCTAATCCAATACAGAGCCATACACCTCTACCTCACACAGGGTCAGATACACAGTTTTTCCAGGGATGACTATGTTAACGTAGCGACCGTCCATCCCGTTACACTGGAACGTTTGGGTAAAACCTGCAGGGATGTGTCTGATCACCGCACACCTAGGAGAAAAATAAAGAGATCGTTAACTTATTGAATGATCAGTTCAATACATGGATACTCAGTTTTGGCTTGAAAAGTTAATATAAATATAATTTACTGCAGATAAACCTAATGATTAATATCCATATATTGACCAATTTTTAGTCATAGTAGTATCAATGATTAATTAATTATTAATAATAATAATAATAATAATAATAATGATTAATAATCAATAAACTACCGGGGATTGTTGTTTCCATTGTTTGAAAGAGAATCTCCAATGCGGATCTCAGCTCCATCGAGTCGTTCTGGGTAAGCATCTCTGTTGGTTATCTTAACAGAAAACACTTTATGGGTTTTTCCCAGGTCCAGTCGCCACCAGGGATTGAGCTCGTATTTTGTGCAAGCACAGTTGGCCTCTTCCCACTTGCTGGCACGATTCCCATCTATAGCATTATATGCATTGCCAACATATGATTCCAATGATGACTGTGAAGCTTTTCCTTGGTGTGCCAGGTTCTCTCCTGTGTAAAAGGACACATTTGCAAACATCAGCACTGATACCTAACTTTCATTTCTATTTGCAGAACAAAGTGGTTTCAATTTATGGATGTCTTAAAAGTCAAATTTTTTTGGTATATTGTTGTCCATTCCAGTAGTTGAAAACTGCAGTGAAATATGGAGAGTTTATGTATTATTATGTATAATTGTGCAGGTGCATGTTGCTCAAACTTGACGGATGCACCAGCAGTTGGCAGTACAAAATGTGCCAGATTTTATGTTGTGTATCAGAATCCAATGTTTATTTTTATTTTTCTCTTTATCATTCAACACATTTGCAAATACATTTTTTTTGGAGGAATTGTTTCTTCATATAATAATATGAATAATTTAATTTAAAAACATTTCATTCACTATGGTTCCATTTACACATTGTTATGTGTTTAAAATGTGTTCTGAATCTGAATACATGACATTCAATCCTGCTTTTCTCACTTGTATTATGATTACATTTTAATTTGCAAATTAGCTAGGCATATCTGTCAGACTTGTGCCTGGATGATAGCTGATCACAAGATGAGCCAAAAACCTCCAAATGTTAAATTACTGATCCGATCACATTCTAATCACAGTGTGATTCTGAGTTAATTTACACTGCTTTAACATCTGTGTTCTTTTCCAGATACACCTGGCATTTTAATACCAGGTGTGAAGTCACTAAGCTCTTCCTGTCAGCTAAAGCAAGCTCTGTAAAGACTGTCTGCCAGCTCCACCTAGAAAATAAAGAGCTGATCACAAGGCAGGAACAGATGACCAAACACATTTTAACAACAGGTGTTAATGCAAAGATCCACTGATTGGATGTCATTATCCAGATAATGTATCCAGATCCTGAACGCATGTTAATACCAGGTGTAAATGGGGTCTCAGTTCAAATAGATACCAGACTGCATAGATGTATTTGCAGCAAGAAGTGAATGAGGTAGTAGTAAATCAAATTTGTGTGGCTTCTGCCACATATTTTATTCTCACCAGTTGGAGCACGGTACCCGTAGACTTCCACTTCACAGAGTACGAGCCACATATCCGGACCAGGTAAAACCACAGTCACATAACGTCCCTCCACATGTTCTGTAACAGTTATTGTGTGAATTGTGCCTACTGGGATACTGGGAATTGCAGCTACACTGAAAAAGAGAGAGGAAACAGTATATGAATGAAGTATTTTATGTAATAAAAGAATTCCAAAAGATCATTAATATTTTTTTCTTACATATTAATTATAATTCATGGGTCTCTGTTTTTCTACTTCCTATATTACCGAGCAGCATGTTGCCCAGCTAAACAACAAACAGCTTTCACAGGCACAGTGGAAGATATATTATCCTGACTGATTGTACATTTGGTTTGACCTCACACACATAAACAATCTGCATGGGTGTGTCCAGTTACACTGTCTGTCACAGGAAATGAATGGACACAAGAGAATCGATTATGTAATTTAAAGGAAGAATAGGGAACACACCTAAGGTTTAAGTTAATGTTATTTTTTGCCTTACAATTAAAGTAAGAAAAGCCTTCTTTTAATTTTAAAATGGTGTCTGGGTGTGTTTAGTATTTCAGAGGTTAAAGGTAGGGTTGGTAATCCTGTTCAGAAGCACTTTTTGTTATACTGGGTGAAATACGTACGCACAGATTCGTTCTTAAACCATGCGTACGAGTGATTTACGAGGATTTGCCGCATTCACCAATTTCCTCGTATTTTGGATTTTCTCTTAGGTACGAACAAAATTTACGAGTGATGCAGACCTGTCGTACCTCTCACGCACAACCAACCTGCAGTCCTCCAAAGCAATAAAACACGACTGTTACTGTCTAATTGTCTAATGGCAGTGTGCCAACGATATCATGTCTTTAGGGGGAACTCAATTTTTTTCCGGCGGGGGGGGGTTTGACATCATATACTATAAGCAAGATATGGTAATCACTTAATGAACACATAACACCTCCACACGGGTACCCTCATCTCCAACTTCTTCTGCCGGCTTGCCCTGCGTTGTCATCCCGGGTGTTAGCAGGTCTGTGCTGACAGCAGTCCGGCAGCAGGTGTAACATCAGCAGTTGAGCTTCAGAATCAACTGACTTGGATTTTCTTTTTAACATCACTGTATGCTGACTACCACTTAACAGAGAAATGAATAATGTCGATCCGCAGGCTGAGCGTATATTATATTGTCAGTATTTTAGAGACGAGTAATGGGTGTGAACTACAGGGGATGTAGAGAAGGGGGGGAAAGTGTATACTATGTCCCGTTCATTAAATTGCACTTCTGAATCCATAATCATGATGACATTACTCTGTTTGTAAAATAATTAGGCTATTTAGTATAAAGAAATAGGCTATTTAACAATTTAGGTAGATATATCAGTCATTTGAATTGACAATTGAAACTATGATATAATGCAAGCGTACAATATAAATATTAGCGGCCGAAACTACAAAGCGACTTGTCCACAGTTACTTTTCCACAGTTACTTTTCCACAATATAAACTGACTATTTATTAATAACTGTTATTCATTTAATTGAAATATTGCTTATCGAAGTAATAGTTTAACTCCCTGGCTGATGACATCCTCTGGCATAATTCATGCTCAGTCATTTTTGTTTTTATTTCTGTGATGCTGCGCGCAACAGCTGAGACAGCGTTCACAGCACGGGTCATTTTTCCTCATTCTTTGTCTTTCTCAGGACCTTTAATTCCACCACTTACACACTTAATAATAATATGTGTTTCTGTTGATCTATTTCTGAGAGCGGGACTTCAGTCTGAGAGCTTGTAAAGTTCTTTTTCTTAGTCTTTAGTGCCATTTTCATGAATGGAGCTTCTCCACAACCTGCCGGTCGTCTGACCTTATATGGTATTTTGGGGGCGTCATTCATGTTAATTTACTATTCTCGGGAACGCGCGTTCATTTAGAACAGGTGGGATTCATCATGTTTACGAAGGTCATTTACGACTGTTTCCTGGTGATACGAGTGTTTGGTGAATCCGACGTGGCACACTCGTAAATTCCACCTCACGAGAAAAGTACGACAGATTTAAGAAGAAAAATACGAACATATTCTTGCATCTGGCCCATTATGTCTTTAGAAAAAGGAACGGAAAAAATCAGACCTCTGTGGCAGCCACAGGACTGATAAAACTCCGACCAATCCATGCTCTTCGCACCGAAAAGCAAAAACCAATCAGGTGCCTTCATGTCCAGTTCTGCATCCGCCCCCCTCTCTCCCTGCCTACTTCGCGCGTGCAGTCTTCACCTGTCGCTGTTGCCAGTTTGTGGGGGCGTGGCTTGGATGGACTCACTGACGGGAGGGGGAGCAGCGGGGTGGAACTTAGAGGAGGCAGGAGGAGGTGCTATTTTCAAATCTTGCTAGCTCTCTTGCTAGCTTTCCAACATTACCAACCCTACCTTTAAATGACACATGAGAGCAGTGCATGTGTACAGTCTCAAAGGGCAATCAATTATTTTGTATATTGTGGTCTCATAATTTCTAGTTATTTCCATGAAGTTTTTAGAGTAAACCAATATGAATAACATTAAGTTCATCAGAGTTACTATATCAAAGTTAATTAAGATAAAGAACTTAGGGCCCCATTTACAAATATTCAGGGTAGACGGGCTATATGAGGATCTGGGTGGTTTAAAACATCTGCATAACAACTTTCAGTCAGAAGCCTTTTATTTACTGAGTAATTACTGTATGTTCACTTACACTGGGTTTGCAGCACCATTGTCTTGTAAAGAATTTCCGATATGAATCTCTGCCCCATTGCTTTGTTCTGGACAGCAGTCTCTTCTGTTGGTAATGACAACAGAAGTGACCACGTAGGACTCCAGCAGGTCCACTCTCCACCAGGGGTTAGTCTGTTTAACAGTGTGGCTGCATGAACCGGCAAAATAATTAGATTCACGGTTTCCATCAATGGCGTTGGAAGCAGATCCAAATATATTCTCCAAACGACCTGACTGTGTTGCTTTTCCACGCAAAGCCACGTTTTCTGTAAAAGAAACACACACATTTTTTCCCCCAAAGTTTAATATTGATTATCACTGTGCAGGAATTTATATCACACCTGTAAACCTCTGTGTGCCCATCCTGTGGTCTGCATTTGTCTGATCTGAATACTTTGTTTTCAACCATGTTAGCAGCATTGCCAGAGGGACAGTTGGTCCAGACTGGTGCTGTAATTCTGCTGTACATCAAATGATCGTACCCGAATAAATAAAATCTTGCAGGCATTAGTGACACGTAGTGAACACAATGATGATTTATCATCATCTTTAAGTTGATATGAAGAACCTGTTAGCAAACAGTTGCTTTTTTTTTTTTTTTTTTTTTTTTAACGTCCAACCTTTATGAAGCAACATTATCAATTATTTGGAGTCTTGTTTCTGTCCACCTCATATAAGGCCAATATTCACTCTTTTTAATCTGTTATATCTGGCTCTGTATCTGCTAAATGCTCCACTATGCTCACCAGCTAGTCTTTAATTGTGTCTGTTGGTAATTTGGTGTTGAGCAGGTAGTGTCCAGAGGATTTTTAGAACTTTTGCACCACCATGCTATTAAAGAGCTGAGAGTAAACACAAACAGAAAAGTTGCAGCTGGATGGATGAACAGGTTGATGTACAGCTCTGTTAAGCTGAGTGAAGCTGCAGAGTCGAAATAGCTTCTTTTATATTGTCACATTGTTAGAAATATTAATTATACAAGCTTTCATTTTAAATAAATGTTTTAGCCAGTAAGTTTCCTAATAGTTACTTTCTGTCCATTGCATATGCATTCATTTTTTTTTAAATTGCTGAAAATATTTTTTAACAACGCTGCTGACAATATGTGCAAGGCCATATTTCTTCTGCAATTTACACATTGAATCCATCTGAAATTAGTAGAATATACTGGAATTAATATATTTAGGGATTGTATGATTGGATGAACAAGGATTCATCATCTTTCACTGCATAACATAAAAAACTAAATACAACATATTCTGTTTGATTTGTGTTATGCATAAAACTAACCATTTGTTAGGAAAATATCATAACCATTTCTCAACAAAATTAAAGTTATCCTAGATTATCACTTTTAGAAAATGTTTTAAATCAATCTGCTTAAAACATTTAAGCCACATCAATCTTTATCATCACTCCACTAACTTCTTAAGTTAAGTTTTTTAAGTCACATTAACTAATTATTTATGTCAGGACACTGGGTTTCTTAAAATTTTAATTAATTCAATTATTTATTTATTTTTGGGGTTATGCTTATTCATGTTTAATTACATATATCGCAGGCATAGCTAGATCATACTTACTATAGTCATAAGCCGAGCATGTCCCCAGGAAGACCAGCATTAGCAGAACTGAACCAATTTTCATTGTTCTGGATGAGACAGATTACATATGCAATAATACAACTACACTGAAGAAATTTACATTGTCAACATCATTATTGTATTAAGTTCATACCTGACCAACAATTTAATGATTTGTTTGAAACACTGGATACCCAAAGTGCATAAAAATGTGATTACTCTTCTAAAGTAAATCATGGATTGATATTAAGTAATTAAATGTAGCCAACAATACACATAAAATTAAATAACCGTCATAATTGTGTATTTGAGACAAGGCTATTCAGTAACTACCACATACCTTGACGTGCAAAATAAACTCAGAAGAAGATATTCAGCCTCTGTTTCTGCTGTCCCAATGAATCTGATTTGATGAACCAGACAGTGGTATTTATGTGCAGGATCAGCTGCCTGTTTCAGTTAGCAAGTTCAACAAACTCTGAGTTAAAACATTAACTCTAGGTTGACTAACTCTGAGCTGTCAAACTCACTCAAACCCTGAGTGAAGCTCATGCATGAGGAGATACCAAGCCCTCATAAATGGAACACAGATAACATTATTCACCATGGCAACAGGTGAAACAAAGGGCTCAGTCCTCCTAGTTGCTGCAGCAAAAGAACATGAGCTGGCGTGGCAGAAAATTAGTCAGTGTGTGAGTATTAATGAAAAAAAGAAAGAAACGTATTGTCTCGAGTGGTCCTCTTATTCAACATTTATATTCTGTGTATGTGTGTGTGCACGGCACATCTAATATTCAATGACCTGCAGCAAAGGTTCCTCACTGGAATCGAACCATTGACGCTGTCATTATGATGCATGCGCGGTAACCACTAGCCTACCAAGACCCTTCAAGTGTTGCATTTCTGACAGCGTGACAGACGGTTGCCTTGGAAACATGCTCAGCATCACTGATCTTACATATAAAACTGCCATTGGCAAAACAACACAAAGAACTTGTTCTGAACTAAGAGCATGTCCATGATGTGTCGTACAGATGATACAAAGGCTGAGAATGTTGTTCAGATAAATGGTCGATTGAGTGTTTCTGTTTTTCTGTACAAACAGAAAATCATCAGAGAATGATAAAACATCCCAGCGGGGCCTGATCACCCTCTGACGGAGATTTGCTTCGTATTTGTGCTTCAATATTAACTGGCTCTTTAAGAAAAGGACACGTCATGTCTGACACCTCCTTCAGTCTGCAGGCTTCAACTGAGAGCAGGAGAAACTCAGTGTTAGTTGAAGAAAACCTGCCAGCGAGCAGGTTAGTTAGTCAAAATAGTCCACACCTCATTGTCTGCCTCCAACTCTACAGCTTGTACAGCCAGCACCCTTTTTTATATTTACAGCACACTGAATGGCATTATTATGTGCAATGTGGGAGGCATCACTCATAGTGAAAAACACATAATTAGTGCCAACAGAGCCTTTTAGGCTGTTTTCACATCATACTTTGGATTTAGATATTTGTATGGTTTAGTCTCACTACTGAAAAGGTTCTGGTGAACCTACAGTACACTTCAGAGAGAAAAGACAGGAGTAAACAATCTATTTCAACATTACTGACAGAATCAAAGGGCAAAGGCAATAGGAAAACAAACATATGTCGTCAACGTACAATAGGTGTACACTTGTTATCGAGTAGAAGGTTGAACAGGACTTCAAAAATACTGAATAATAGATGAAAAGGTGGGAATTTCCAGAGCCAATGTCCAGAATCAAAGGGCAAAGGCAATAGGAAAACAAACATATGTCTTCAACTTATAATAAGTGTACACTTGTTATCGGGTAGAAGGTTGAACAGGACTTCAAAAATACTGAATAATAGATGAAAAGGTGGGAATTTCCAGAGCCAATGGCCAGAACCAAAGGGCAAAGGCAATAGGAAAACAAACATATATCGTCAACTTATAATAAGTGTACACTTGTTATCGGGTAGAAGGTTGAACAGGACTTCAAAAATAGTGAATAATAGATGAAAAGGTGGGGATTTCCAGAGCCAATGTCCAATCTCTGGTGCCAAACCCAGAGATAAAAACAGAAAAAACAAAATGATGTGAAATCAAGAACAAAAGATGCATGTTTTGCATCAGACATAACATCATGTATTGGAGGAAGTATGACAAATTCAGCTCTTCATCCAACATCTAGTTCTACTAGCTGTAGAACAAATATTTTTCTCAGGAGTCATGGACACCAAACTAGAGCTAAAAGGAGATCGAATAATGGATTCACATTCATCCTGCAGGCAGATACATGACTCTGAATGAACGCTACTGTTGTTTTTTGTTGACAGGACGTGTGAATGGGCAACTGTTTACTAACATATCAGCCATGACAATTTTATTGGACTGGATTATGATGTTAGGGTTGTGTTTGTCAGCATGTTTTGAAATTATTCTGCCCCCTAGTGATCAAACATTTATTAATGCAGTTTTAATGTCATCTAACCATATGTTGTATTTTATGATGTCAATGTCATAAGTGAAAATTAAGCAATGATTTTTACCAGAATCTATATAAGAGCATCAGCTAAATACCGGCTATGTAAATGATCATCAAGATCGTCAGATCTAATCCAATACAGAGCCATACATATCTACCTCACATAGGATCAGGTACTCACAGTCCATTAATGAGTATGTTAACATAGCGACCATCCATCCCGTTACACTGGAACGTTTAGGCATAACTTTTATTGATTGATTTTATTGATCACAGCACACCTAGGAGAAAAAGAAAATACTTTTAACTGTTAAATTATAGAATAAATGGATACTAAATGGAACAGGGATGTCTCATTTGCATTTTGGGGATTAAAAAGGAATTTCGATAAATATAATTTACTGCTAAATTATGTCAAACCACTATCCTTGTTGTCCCAAATACATCTGTTCACTCATTATTCATTAATGACAAATGTTTAGTCATTGTAAATTTCTAATTAAATTAAGTTTTATAACAAAGTTCAGGAACGGAGACCACGCCTCATACCTTTTCTATTTCCGCACAAGCAGTACTTAAGTCAGACCCTATCCGCTCTTCGTCTCATTTCGAACAGGTCACCAACATGGCCCCTTGCATTGGCTTCGGCGGCTGCTTCCACGGCAGGTGGTTCTCTGCCACATGGCCTTCCACGTTCTTGTCTCTGATCCCGTTACTGCCATCTACGTAATGTATCCGTTAATCGTTGCAGCCATCCTTTTGGGGGCACGAGTGGTACCGTACCACACCGTACCGTCTTCTTCCGCTTATCTGGGGTCGGGTCGCGGGGGCAGCAGCCTAAGCAGGGAAACCAAGACTTCCCTTTCCCTAGCCACTTCGTCCAGCACTTCCCAGGGGATCCCGAGGCGTTCCCAGGCGAGCCGAGAGACATAGTCTCTCTAGCGTGTCTTGGGTCTTCCCCGGGGTCTCCTGCCGGTGGGACGTGACCTGAACACCTCACCAGGGAGGCATCCAGGAGGCATCCTTACTAGATGCCCGAGCCACCTCATCTGGCTCCTCTCAACGCGGAGGAGCAGCGGGTCGACTCCGAGCTCCTCCAAGATGACCGAGCTAAGGGAGAGCCCAGCCACCCTATGGAGGAAGCTCATTTCGGCCACTTGCACCCGCAATCTTGTTCTTTTGGTCACTTCCCAAAGCTCATGACCATAGGTGAGGGTAGGAACGAAGATCGACTGGTAGCTCTCTCTTCACCAAGACGGATCTGTGCAGAGTCCGCATTACTGCAGACGCCGCACCGATCCGCCTGTCGATCTCATGCTCCATCCTTCCTTCACTCTGGAACAAGACCCCGAGGTACTTGAACTCCTCCACTTGGGGCAGGATCTCATCCCCGACCCGGAGAGTGCACTCCACCCTTTTCCAGTTGAGGACCATGGACTCCGATTTGGAGGTGCTGATTCTCATCTTGGCCGCTTCACACTCTGCGGCGAACCGATCCAGTGAGAGTTAGAGGTCACGGTCTGATGAAGCCAACAGGACTACATCATGAGCACACCCTCCAGTCCCCCTTCTTAAAAAGAGGGACCACCAGCCCAGTCTGCCAATCCAGGGGCACTGCCCCCGATATCCACGCAATGCTGTAGAGTCGTGTCAACCATGACAGCCCCGAGGAGCTTTTTGACCACCTCGGCGACCTCAGCCCCAGAGATAGGAGAGCCCACACCTGGCTCCCCAGGCCCTGCTTCCTTACCGGAAGGCGCGGGATTGAGGAGGTCTTCGAAGTATTCCTTCCACCGATCCACAACGTCCCGAGTCGAGGTCAGCAGCGCACCGTCCCCACCATACACAGTGTTGACGATGCACTGCTTCCCCCTCCTGAGACGCCGGATAGTGGTCCAGAACCTCTTCGAAGCCGTTCGGAAGTCGTTTTCCATGGCCTCACCGAACTCCTCCTATGTCCGGGTTTTTGCCTCAGCGACCGCCATAGCTGCACTCCGCTTGGCCTGTCGGTACCTGCCTGCTGCCTCCGGAGTCCCACAGGCCAATAAGGTCCTTCTTCAGCTTGACGGCATCCCTCACCGCTGGTGTCCACCAGCGGGTTCGGGGATTGCCGCCACAGCAGGCACCGACCACCCTGCGGCCACAGCTCCGGTCGGCCGCCTTAACAATGGAGGCATGGAACATGGCCCACTCGGACTCAATGTCCCCCGCCTCCCCAGGTACATGGTTAAAGCTCTCCTGGAGGTGGGAGTTTGTATTGTTGATCTCTATTTCTATAACTCAAGAACAACAACGTACTGTTATCTCCATAACTTTATTAACACTTTGTCAGCTTAACATTACTGAACACACACTGACCCCACAGTCCCGCAGCGCCACTCCCTGGCGTACTCCTGCCATTACAGAGTTGAAACTCTCTCTTACAGGAGACTCTGCCAGACGTTCCCAGCAGACCCTCACAATACGTTTGGGTCTGCCAGGTCTGACCGGCATACTCCCCCACCAACGTAGCCAACACACCACCAGGTGGTGATCAGTTGACAGCTCCGCCCCTCTCTTTACCCGAGTGTCCAAAACATGTGGCAGCAAGTCCGACGTCACGACTACAAAGTCAATCATCGAACCTAGGGTGTCCTGGTGCCAAGTGCACATATGGAAACCCATATGCTTGAACATGGTGTTCGTTATGGACAATCTGTGACGAGCACAGAAGTCCAATAACAGAACACCACTCGGGTTCAGATCGGGGGGCCGTTCCTCCCAATCACACCCATGCGAGTGGTCAAAAATGAATATCGCCATATACTCCGATAACACAGCAGTCGTAGACATTATTAACAGAGGCCGTTCACTTAGCTCAGACATCATGTCCTAAAGATAAGAACAACCACAATCCAAACATACATCAGCGGAATCAACTTTATCATTAAATTGTCCTCCGGAGCTCCATGTCCTAGCTTTTCCAACTCTCACATCCAGTTGTTAATTCAAAGATTCCGTAAAGCTGAACCTCATTCCACGGCAAAACGTTCACCTCTCACCTCAGACCTTCTCACACGCCGTTTCAGAACCTTCTGCACCGGCTACCTATCCCCGTATATAGATAAGGTTTGAGAATCCATGTTCCTACTAGCATTGTTCGGCTTTCTGCGCTGTTCTGAGTCCACCACTTCCTCTTCTTACAACGACTCATCACAACACGCCACCATATCTGACATATCAGTCCACTTTCCTGACACACTCATCTTCCACCTCAGAGAAAGCAAAAATAATCGACCATTCCTGAGCTCTTACGAACCCATCCATGACTACATCCGATTAAGACAAACCAGCCGCGCCACCCCACTTGATCCATTATTCATTCACTGAAACAGGTACAGTAACCACACGTTTTTGGTTCCACTTCCACTTGCGGCAAATCCTAATCAAATCCAGCATATCCCCAGAATCATACTCAGGTCATTCATTCCGCATCGGCGTCGCCTTCTCAGCTTCACGACAAGGTATCCCGGACAATATCATTAAAATTCTTGGACGTTGGTCATCTGCTTACTTAACTTAGATCCGCAACAGCACTACTGACATTAAAAACGCACACATGCTCCTGTCCTCTGGAAGACTTTTTGGGGGTCTGCAACTCGGACAAGACATCGAGACAGCTCTCCCACCCAGAGTCTCATCCCGCCCCGGTTCCCTCCACACACCCAACTAAAACATGGGTAAAGCATCCTGCGCCTCCTCATCGACCCGGCACCCGGCTTCAACTTTCATCCACATGACACACTACACCTCTCTTTTCTTCCTACTCCTCCTCCTCCCTCGCGACTCATCCCTTTCCCCATCCCATCGACCCTAATCCCCTCATCCCACCTTTTCGACCTTTTGACCCTCATCCCGTCATCCCTATTCTTTGACCCGTACCCCTCATCCCCTTATCCCTATCCCTCAACCCCCTTTCCTTCCACATAATAAATACTTAAACTCATATCTAAGTTGGCGTGGTCTTTGTTAGTGAATAGACTTTTAACTACCTTGGATTGTGGTTGCCATGGTATTCAGGAGTTTCCAATGTGGATTTCAGCTCTGCCGCCTAGTGGTGTCGCACACAACTCGAATATTTCCAGTGAGTTCAAATTATTTCAACTTTGACGTTGGTTGCCGCTGACCTTTCAAAGCTCAACTAAATAATAAAAAAAAATTTAACTTTGCAGACATCCACTTTATTTGATGGTCTTTTGAATAAATTTTTTATACACTTCCAGGAGGAATGATTACAGCAATAAAACCTGTATCAATGTTCACGGGGGAACATGACTATTGTTTTAAGAGAGACTTGAAAATATGTGAACCTGTCCTTTATCCTCACTGTGTAAAAGCTGCTGGGAGTATAGGTGACTACGATGACCTGATGACCTCGCCAGCAAGTACATAAAATCTAATAATCTCATATTTGCACTGTGATGGTATTTGACCCTACATGTTGCATTACATTAACAGAACTTGTATTGTTATTATTACTATTCTTATTCATATGATCCATAATCATATTACTATTATTAATATTATCATTAGTAGAAGTAGTATTAGTAGGCTGGATATAGTGTTTTCTGTTGTACATCAAATTTTTCTTCAATTTAAAATTGAAACCTGTAGCAGCTCTTTTCATTTAAAATGTATTTTACATATTTGTATTTTTAAAAATATATTATTTAGAACTACCTAATTTTGTGTATACTTTGACCGAACCACAACACCAAGGCAAATTCGTTGTGCTTATGTGCAAACCTACTCGGCAATACATCTGATTCTGACCTCACTATTTTAAGTTGTTTTTTTTGTTCTTTTTAATGTTTTATGGCATTATGTAACCTTGTAACTTTACAGTATCTAAGATCAGATATGATGGCTGAATGCAAGACACACAACAACTCCAGGATCAGGTTTAAGGGCTGAATGCAAAGACACACAGCATCATTGGCAGTCTGACAGAGGACAATGATAAGTTGGCAGGTATATTCACACAATAAAGTGTTTCACGAATTGAAGGTTGGTAGTGTCGAAAAAGTCAAAAATGGGGAAGGGTGGGCGATTGTCCAAAACCTTGCTAAAAGGGGCCAGGGGGCGGGCTGAGTGAGAAATGAGCAAAATCCAGCACAGTTGGGTCGTTATGTGCAAAATGTGAAGGATTTTCCAAACCGGGCAAAAATTGAAAAAAACAACAGGGGGTAGTGTCGAAAAAGTCAAAAATGGGGAAGGGTAGGCGATTGTCCCAAACCTTGCTAAAAGGGGCCAGGGGGGCGGGCTGAGTGAGAAATGAGCAAAATCAAGCACAGTTGGGGCGTTATGTGAAAGTTGTGTAGGATTTTCCAAACCGGGCAAAAATTGAAAAAAACGACAGGGCCGGTAGTGTCAAAAAAGTCAAAAATGGGGAAGGGTGGGCGATTGTCCCAAACATTGCTAAAAGGGGCCAGGGGGCGGGCTGAGTGAGAAATGAGCAAAATCAAGCACAGTTGGGGCGTTATGTGAAAATTGTGAAGGATTTTCCAAAGTGGGCAAAAATTTAAAAAAACGACAGGGCCGGTAGTGTGGAAAAAGTCAAAAATGGGGGAGGGTGGGCGATTGGGTAACACTTTACAATAACCATCACTATAAATGGTAAGTAGACCATTTATAAATGTAAATAGACCATTTATTAATGTTTAACAATCATTTATAAATGGTAAATAGATAATATATTAATGTAATTAATGTAAATTATTATTATTAATTATAGACCATTAATTATAGACCATCTATAAACATTACTTAGATGGTTATTGTAAAGTTGCGACTGACATTTGTAATACTTTGTAAATGGTTAATAATTGGTTTATAAACATCTATAAACATTACTTAGATGTTATTGTAAAGTTGCGACTGATGTTTATAATAATTATTTAATGATTAATAAGCTGTTTGTAAACCATCAAGTAACATTTATTTGACTTCATTAAATCATTGATCTCTTAGAGAGCTCATTTGTTCACTAATAACAGAATTGCAGTTGATTTTTAAGATCAACTTTAAACACATTTCTGAACAAACCTTTAAGTCAATGTTGATTTACAGCACTGCACTACAAATAAACAGGGTGGGAGAAAGAGAGAGACTTAAAAACGTCAACATAACAGATAATCAATAAAACCTTTATTACAAAACTGCAATTGCCATGCAAACATTATTTTAAAATATTTAACCTCTTCATCACTAGGACTCTGGCTCAGGGTCCTGCTCGAAAATGACATACCCCACATGAATATAGTATATCTCTGTAACTACAAGGTCTATATGAATAATATTGATATCATAATAAAGGTAACACTTGTGAGATACATGTAGAGGTGCATCAGCATATATGTTACTGGGTCAGACTAAATGAAGATTGAACACAGCATAAATTAAATATTTAATTTTCGCCTGACAAAAATTTACACTTTTAGAGTGAATAACACCTTCTAAATTATGCTTTAGAAACCTCTTGAAACTGTAGCATAACATCTGAACATTATCTGTGCCAAGTTTCATGTTAATAAAGTAAAGCACTGCAAAGTTAGAGAGATTTTAGTATAGATATGTTTAGGCCCTCAACTCCGCACTGCGTGCCTCTGCGCATGCGTTACGTATTGATATCAACCAATCCAAGCAATATTTTCATGAAGAGCATCAACATCTCGCGAACCGATAGGTCAATCTGGACGGTTCACACCTCTAATGAAAGTTCATACCCTGTAGAAAGTAGTGCAGTTGGCTAAATCTGCCACAATAGCACATTTGAACCACTAGATGGAGACAAAGACCGTGTGTTTGCATTTAGGGAGATGAACCTCAATGCAGGGAGATGAGCCAGGCTACAAGCAATTCATCCCCCATGCCATGTAAATAAATGAAAACTGGCTTGAATAGTCTCAAAATGATCCAGAGACATTAGAGTAGCTGTTAACGGGAATATTATGCGACCAGACACAACTTTTAACCATTCACATTTGCTGACAATGTCAGCTATCTTATGTCTTTTAGGGAGTCCTTCCAGCAGTTTTTCAAACTAATCTGGGCAAGCTATGGAAAGCTCCGGGATTGCCGCTTTACATCTCACCGTCAGCTCTGTTACACCAGCGAATGCATATGCTTCGCCCAATTTCTTTCCACTGTTGTATGCTCTCAACACCCTCTTGTATTTGGCAATGATATCCATGGGACGACAGGCTACAAAAGTAAGAGAAGAGTTAGTTAATAAGGATGAGCTCTTCAATCAACAAATCGAAGTAGCGCACAACTACTGGGACATCTCAATTTACAAACCCTAATGGCACAGCTGATAATTCATCATATCCAATTCAACTTCTACAGCTGTGACTAGTCTCTTACATCATCACAAGTATTTATATTTGTATGCATATCTAGCTGCTATGCTTACTACTGCAGTAATCTAATTCAGTAGTAAAAACAAATTAGCTCAATTCGCCAATAATTACATTTGAAAAGCACATCTCTCTCCAGAAATCAAAACATGTTTACTCAAGATAATCCACAAACCTCATGAACAGTTTCATTGAAAACTATTATGGCAGTCATCTTTGGTAGGAAATAGCACTCTATGAAACTGCTCACAACAATGACTGTGGATAATCTTGAATTACCGGGTCATGATTTCTTTAAGGAAACAATGCCTTCGAGTTTGTCCAATGTATTTTTTCACACTTTGAGCACCACAAACCCAATACCATTCAACTCCATTGTATTGGGGTGATAGTATAAGGATTGTCCTAAACCTTGCTAAAAGGGGCCAGGGGGGCAGGCCCTTCCCTATTTTTGACTTTTTCGACACTACCGGCCCTGTTGTTTTTTTCAATTTTTGCCCGGTTTGGAAAATCCTTCACAATTTTCACATAACGCCCCAGCTGTGTTTGATTTTGCTCATTTCTCACTCAGCCCGCCCCCCTGACCCCTATTAGCAAGGTTTGGGACAATCGCCCACCTTTCCCTATTTTTGACTTTTTCGACACTATTTTCTGTCGTTTTTTTTCAATTTTTGCCCGGTTTGGAAAATCCTTCACAATTTTCACACAATGCCCCAACTGTGCTTGATTTTGCTCATTTCTCACTCAGCCCACTGAGTGCAAAGTAACTGCTATCAGAAATGTAGTGCTGTAATAAGACTAAGACTGATTCCCCAACAATTTTGATGATAAATGACCTAAATTAATTTATTAAGCAATAAATAATAATAATAATAATAATAATAATAATAATAATAATAATAATAATAATAATTAAAGCCGCAAGCGGCGATGGCGGGACCTCGCTCACCCATGCCACCGCAGGGCCTGAGGCATAGCGGGGCTGTGGCGTGAAGCAGAAAGTGAGAAAAAACCTGGAAGGAGGCCAAAAATGCAATGTTTCGTTCATCCAGTAGGGGGCAGTCACAGGTAGTTACACATATGGTCTGGTGTGGTCTGGTGTGTTCAGGGCGGCCACTCATCAGTCAAGTTTGGAGTGAATTGGACAAAGCATGAAGGAGTTATGAGAGGTTGATGGTTCATCCACCAGGGGGCAGTAGAGTGTAACAAAACACAAGCGGTTGCGTTCAGGGTGGGACAGTGATTACACATGTGAAGTTTTGTGGAAATCGCACAATGATGATGTAAAATATGGCACTTCCTGTTTCCACTAGGGGGCGACACGAGTGAGATCGCCTATGAGCGAATGGAGACGTTGAGGTCGGCACCCTGGACCTGTGTACCAATTTTCATGATGATACGAGTTCAATAAAGCCATCAAAAAGCCAAATGTATTTTCATGGCGAGGAATTGATGGTCGCCGCGTCGCCACACGGACGCCATTACTCGTAGCTTCACAGTCTTCATAATGTAGCTTCACCAACTGGTTCTGAATGAAGTCGATGGGGTCAACTATGTATTTTTCATGAATTTAAGTTCACTTCCTGTTACCACCGGGGGGCGCTATGAGTTACGTGGGAAGTTAATATATCGGGACGTTCAGGGCGGAGCCATCATGTCCAGCAAGTTTGAAGCTGATTGGATGAAGTATGTGGGCGTGAGAGCCACTCGTATGTACATGGCGAGCACGCCAAAGTTAGTTGAGCCCTGGCAGACACGCCCTTTGACCTACGGATGCGCAGAGCACAACCTAAGCTCAGCTAGGTCTGGAGATGTTGCGTACCTAATTTGAACTTGATCGGGCGAACGCTGTGGGAGGAGTTAATTTTAGGCGGGAAAAATCAAAACCAAAATGGCCGACTTCCTGTTGGGTTGAGGTCATGAGGTCAAGAGGCTTTTTTGCATATGTGGGTATAATACATATGTGTACCGAATTTTGTGAGCATAGGACAAAGTTAGCAAAATTCCCTATGGGCATTTTTGGACTTTGTAGGGGGCGCTATTCCGCCATTCTGCGTCGACCATGTGCGACCACCCAAAAATATCGAATTTCGGATGAGGCTGGACGTCCGTGCAAAAGTATAAGCATTTTCGCATTTGGGAAAGGGGCGAAATTGGGGCACGAAATGTCGGAATAATAATAATAATAATAATAATAATAATAATAATAATAATAATAAACATTACAATTTCAATAGGGCTTTCGCCAGGCGACTTGCAGTCGCTGCTCGGGCCCTAATAATAATAAACATTACAATTTCAATAGGGCTTTCGCCAGGCGACTTGCAGTCGCCGCTCGGGCCCTAATAATAATAATACATTTTATTTGTATAGCGCTTTTTTGACACTCAAAGTCGCTTTACAGAAACATGGGTAAAAAACAAAACGAAAGAACAAGCAAAAGAAACACAGTGAACAGTGAGTTAAAATAAATATAAAAACATTAAAGTACACGTAAAATGAGAACACAGTAAAACGCTTGACGCGGGCATTAATCATGAATTAAAAGCAATTCTAAAGAGGTGTGTTTTGAGCAGTGATTTGAATGTGGGCAGGTCGGTACAGTCGCGGATTTGATTGGGGAGCAAGTTCCAGAGGGAGGGGGCGGCGATGAGCAAATGACAATTTGTTTCTCAAATGTGAGGATTTGTGGCTTTTTTCTGCCAACATATCTAAAACTGGATATCAGAATATGTTTGGAGGGTGGGCTGAAATGTTGTGGAAGAAAAATTCTTAAAGTTATGTAAAATACCACTACCTTTTAGATTAGATGTGCCTAAAGAACATGTTAACATATTTTCAAGTCTGTCTTAGAACAGGAGCCCAGGAGGAGGACTGTCTTAAACAGTCAGGAGCCCAAATAAAAGCTGAAACTTTTTTCTTACCATAATCATTCCTCCTGTTCATACTGACCATTAGAAGGTCCCTTCATAATGCACCTACAATGTAAGTGATGGGGGAAAAATCTCCTTCTATGCAAAAATGTATTTAAATCTGAAGCTAATACGAATATTCAATTATCCAAATTAGTCAAACCAAGTAGATATCTTTCAGCGTTACAGACTTTGAATGCCAAAGTCCCTCTTTGTGTTACTATTTCACCGCAGCTGAACGGGGAAACACTAAGAGGGAATTTGATGCTAAAAAGACTGTCAATGTGGCAGATATCCACTTGATGTGACTACTCAGACAGTTGAAGCCTCATGTAGGTTTAAGATAAACTTTTGAATACATTTTTGAACAAAATGACTGTGTGTACACACTGGTGATTTTAGTTCCCATCATTCAAACTGAAAGCACATTTGAAGAGGATAATTTAATAGCCAGTATGATAGCAGTAAAGTATAATAACTAGTAGCCAGTATAATTGCCAGTAATGATTACAGCGAGATAAACCGATACACCTGTGTCACTGTTCATTTAAGAACATGTGTGTTTTTAGCAGAGCTGGGGACTCGGACTCGAGTTGCACTTAAGTCTCACTAAACTGTGACTTCAGACTCGACTTGGACTCGACCTCAAAAGACTTCTGACTTGACTTCGACTCGAGGCTCGAGACTCGCGAACAACCTTTATTTCATGTTATTATTATTATTCTCATTATTTATCTGTCATTCATCTTTTTGTATGATCTCTGGCTCTGAGCTAGATGTAAACACCAACGTCATGCCACGCGCATGCGCCATGTGTGAAGCGCGCATCTTCAGTATCAGACATTGACAATGGCGAGTGCGATAAGTTCAGCAGGAGTGCCTCAGATCATTACGTTTGGATACAATGCCTTCACACTCCCGTTTTTCCCTGGTTCTCCCATATTTCGAAACCATCTCCCGCCGCCCTCCCGTCATTTCTCCCGTAATTGACAAGCCCCAAATTTGTTTGTTAATAATAATAAGAAGCGCACAATAGCAAAGGTTTTATTTTGAAAGCTCAGACAGGAAACCACCGCAACTCTTATTATGCTTAGTGCCACTAACTTAGTGGCTCCGCTACTAATTATTAAAAAACACAACGTTGCGTTAACTATGGTCATTTTATATATATATTTTATAATATCCCCACACATTCCCTGCTGTGTGTTGTGTTAAGCAGCAGATAAAAGGCAGCTTGGAGAAAAAAATAATGAACATGTGTTTGTACCACAGTGTTAAACTGCAGTGCAGTGTTTCTGTGATGTTCATGTTTTGTTCATTTTGGTATATTTTACAACATTGTTAAAATAATTATTTTTTTGTTGAAGAAAATACAGTTATGTAATTGAAATAATTCTTAGTGTATGTTTCTTCACATCACATTGCAGTAGATTCTCTATAGTGAACCTACAATTGGTACATTTCCATACTGTCCTATATCAAGGTCTAGGTCAAGGTAATAGTCGAAGGTAAATTTGGTAACAGTTTCAGGAGAGGACATCTCAACATACAAACAGATACTTACATACAAACTTCAGTGACAGCACACCACAAAAACAGACATGGGCAGGTGCTCGCAAGGCTAACTGATCAGGATGAAAGATTGTACAGCTCTAAGGTCAGAATTTGAATTTGAATTAGTGTTGGCGAGAGACTTGAGACTTGACTCGGACTCTTGACCAGAGACTTGAGACTTGACTTGGACTTGACCCTCAAAGACTTGAGACTTGACTTGGACTCTAGCTCAAAGACTTGAGACTTGACTTGGACTTGTAAAAAATGACTTGTGAACAGCTCTGGTTTTTAGACACACTTGACAGATTGTGATCATTATGCCTACTCCACTTCTGTATTGATAGACTGTGACAGAGCTGTTTTTATAAAAAAAATGACCATAGTTAACGCAACGTTGTGTTTTTTAATAATTAGTAGCGGAGCCACTAAGTTAGTGGCACTAAGCATAATAAGAGTTGCAGTGGTTTCCTGTCTGAGCTTTCAAAATAAAACCTTTGCTATTGTGCGCTTCTTGTTATTATTAACAAACAAATTTGGGGCTTGTCAATTACGGGAGAAATGACGGGAGGGCGGCGGGAGATGGTTTCGAAATATGGGAGAACCAGGGAAAAACGGGAGTGTGAAGGCATTGTATCCAAACGTAATGATCTGAGGCACTCCTGCTGAACTTATCGCACTCGCCATTGTCAATGTCTGATACTGAAGATGCGCGCTTCACACATGGCGCATGCGCGTGGCATGACGTTGGTGTTTACATCTAGCTCAGAGCCAGAGATCATACAAAAAGATGAATGACAGATAAATAATGAGAATAATAATAATAACATGAAATAAAGGTTGTTCGCGAGTCTCGAGCCTCGAGTCGAAGTCAAGTCTG
Organism: Scomber scombrus; assembly: GCF_963691925.1. NCBI lineage: Eukaryota > Metazoa > Chordata > Actinopteri > Scombriformes > Scombridae > Scomber > Scomber scombrus. The sequence continues at coordinate 22,053,057 of NC_084976.1, read as the reverse complement.
AAGTCTTTTGAGGTCGAGTCCAAGTCGAGTCTGAAGTCACAGTTTAGTGAGACTTAAGTGCAACTCGAGTCCGAGTCGCGAGTCCGAGTCCCCAGCTCTGGACTGTGAGAACGTACATTTACCGTCTACAGTTGTAGACGGTAAATGAGCAGTCGTGCATGAAGTGAAATACCAATTTAAACTTTCGTTTCCTCTTTTTTTCTGCCTGGTAACCCCCTGAAAACAAAAGCTGTACAAGCTGTGATTTACCGCATCTATGCACCAGGGGCGCTGCTCTCTGTTTATATTCTAAACTTTATGGGTAAAAATCCAACATGGCCGTACAGTGTGGGCAATGCTAGCAAGATTCACTCTTTAAATGATACATGTTATTGAATAGCGGTGCTTTTTTAGGGTTTTTTTTTTTTTTTTTAACTGAGGTCCAGTGTCGCAATGTGGCTGCCGCTTTACACAGTCTGCACAAGAAGCCAGACGATCTGCAGAAGACGCTTCGCCGCGGCTCTTTTAAACCTGTCAAGGCACAGAGATCATGCTAAGGTTTCTCACCTCAGTCATTCAGCTGGACTCTCTGCACAAACATGCAAGGCTCTTCAGTACAGGAAACACGGAGACCCCTCTCAAGTTGTGCAGTAAGAGAGTCCGTCCACACAGACATGTTTTTCCTCTTCATTCCTATGGTGTAATAACAGCTGCTAACATTAGCTCCAACCTGGTCTGATGACAGGTAGCTCAGGTGTTAAAGGACAGGTTCACCTTCTTCTTTTTTAGGTGCAGGTTAAAAACTCAACTTCAGCTTTGTGTGAGTCAGAGTCAAGGATCTCTGTGGCTTTAAGGGACAATCATGGACATAAAATACCTATGAATCAATTGAACCCATTTTCCTTTAATTTTATGCCTTTTACATCATTCTACAAACTATTTTACTTTGTCTAGGATGGCTCTGCCTTCTGTCATTTAATCTGTTTGTTCTGGTTAAGTATGAAAAAAACCTAAAAACAACAGTCAGGTGCTCATATGTACACTGAAGGTTTTCAGTCCTCCTGCTCATACTGTTATAAGATCCCCTTTAAATGTGCTTTTAATGTAAGTGATGAGGGCCATAATCCGCAGCGTTTTCAAAAAGTTATTGTGTCAAAAGTACATTTAACAGTTTATCTGAAGCTTATATGAGGCTTCAGACAGAGTTTGCGCATCAAGTGGGGAAAGAAGTATTCAGATATTTTAGTAGGTAAGTAGTAACAATACAGCAATTTAAAAAATACTCCATGACAAATAAAAGACCTGCATGAAAATTGAAGTAGTAATAAGTAAAAATACATTAACAGCAAAGTTTAAATATTAAATTAAAAGTTCTCATTTCGTCCCTCTGACTGATACATTATTTATATATGACATCATTAGATTATTACTACTGTAGCGTCAATCAATCAATCAAACTTTATTTGTATAGCAATTTTCATACTTCACGATGCAACACAGAGTGCTTCACATATTCAGAACAAACAAAAATCATTAAACATATTCAAACTCATTTAGAAACAGGAACACATTAAAAATAGGAACTCTATTATAGGAAACGCTATTATAACTTTTTTTTCAGAACTTTATTGAAAAAGTTTCACTACAGTCACAATGTTGATATTTTGTTAATATCGAACAAAGTCTGGCATCTCACATTAAAATTAAAATAACATACAGATTTATAAGTCAAATAAATTAACATAAATAGGTACAAAATACATATAAAGTTTAACATAGAAAAAACAAACAAACAGGCGAAGCACATTACATTCCTCTAAATAGTTCTTGAATTATATTTTCAGTATGTATACATTTCTTATCTTTAACCATTTTTATACATTCAAGGTAGTTTTTGAAATCAATTTCAAATACAGGAAAGAAAGGTCGACCTTTGGAGAATTTAGCTTTGCGGATATGAAATTTCGCTATTAGAATAATCAGATTAATTAAGTGTTGAATTTTCCGTTCCTTATTGTCATAATATAATAATATATCCTTGGCTTCCAATTTAATTTGAAGGTTGGATTGTAGAGTGATATAATTTCCAATTTTATTGTCATAATATAATAATATATCCTTGGCTTCCAATTTAATTTGAAGGTTGGATTGTAGAGTGATATAATTTCCAATTTTTTCCAAAGAATTTGGGAAAATGTACATAAAAAAAAAAAGATGTTTAATTGTTTCTTCTTCAGTGTTACAAAATACACATTTGACATCATCATCAATGAATCTTGACAGATATATGCTAGTTGGGTAAATGTTGTGAATAATTTTATATTGAACCTCTTTGATTTTATTGGAGATACCAAATTTGTGTGGAAGGAGCCATGTTGTTTTCCAATTAATATCAGAGAAAGAGGAGGCTATTATAACTCAAGTCAGTGTTAGAGCAGCACGTTACTGTTGTAGCTGTTGGAGGTGGAGCTAGTTTCAACTGCTTTATTTACAGTTAGCTAGTTTAGTCCGGTGGATCCCAACCTAGGGGTCAGGCTAATGAGATGATTAATGGGATAGGAAAGAAGAAAAAACTAAGTTCTGATAAACAAATCCGTTTTCAGTTTTTGGACTTTTTTTCTAATTTTTGGGGAATATTGAATCATTTAAACATTTATTGAAATGAAACTATGATAGAAGTTTAGAGGGGGAAATCACCATTTGGTGGAGCTGTTAACAACTCATAGACATCTGAAATGAGACCCAGACTACACACTGCTTTTTTTAAGATGTCAAAAGACAAAAAGGTTGAAAACCACTGGTTTGCGCTGGTCATCTTTACCAATGTGTTGTATTGTAAAAACTTGTTATATTATCCATTGTGTAAAATCTTCATCTGAAAAGTAACTGAAGCTGTCAAATATATGTTGTTGAGTAAGAAGTACAACATTTCCCTCTGAAATGTAGTAGAATGGAAATATAACATAGCATAAAAGTAAAGTACAAGTTGTACACATTTTACTTGAGTATAGCACTTGAGTAAATCTACTTTGTTACTTTCCACCACTGGTCATATCAAGTGCATAACTACCACATTTAAAGTCTTAGCATTAAATTCCCTCTTTGTGTTTCCTTGGACAGCGTTTCCCTGTTTAGCCAAAACAGGGACATTGTTACTAAAAAGACTGTAACGTTGAAAGATATCTACTTGATGTGACTCATTTAATATTAGCTTCAGATACATGTTTAAATACATTTCTCGGAAGGAGAACTGTGGATGTAGGTTAAAAATGGTGTGATGTGCACAATTTGATGTGTCTTTTGATTGCCAGGGTGGAGGATGTGGATTTGCCCCCTATAGGTGCAAAGGATGTCCTAGTTAAAATGCTAGCAGCTCCAATCAACCCGTCTGACATCAACATGATTCAAGGTATTTCATTTGTTAGTTGCATTCAAATTAGACAGCAACACTTCTAAAAGAGTATAATGTATTTCAATAATTAATCAGCTGTACCAACAAGAAAAAGACTGCAAAAAAGTAGTCTATTAGTAGTAAATTATGAATTTTTTTTTTTCCCAGGGACTTATGCTTTCCTGCCTGACCTCCCAGCTGTTGGCGGCAATGAGGGAGTGGGCCAGGTCTTAGAGGTGGGCAGCCAAGTGAAGTCCCTCAAAACAGGAGACTGGGTCATCCCAAGAGATGCTGGTCTAGGTAAATTACTGCTTGATGAGTCAGTCTACAGGGTCACTGTCATGTCTTTCTGCATGAGATCCTTGAGGGGCTTTTGGTGTATGTGAGCAGGGACGTGGAGGACTGCAGCCGTGCTAGCTGAGGATGATGTCATCTCATTGCCCAATGACATTCCCATGTTGTCTGCTGCCACGCTGGGAGTGAACCCCTGCACTGCTTTCAGGATGCTCTCTGACTTTGAAGACCTCAAGCAAGGTAGCCTTTAAAAAAGTTTGACTTGTAATTTTAAAACACTGCACATGAATGCATTACATAGTTCCCTCTCACAGGAATTCAAACATATAAACTAAATACACAGGTGTAGACATCCTTTCATTTTATTCAACAGACCACTTCCAAAAGGAAATGTTTGTTCAATTAGGTGTTCAGAAACCTACAGAGACAATGTCCCAAATATTATTTAAGTTGTGCACACTGCTCAAAATGTAATACTACCTGACTTACATGAATAGTTCATACCAATACAAAATAAATTATTAAATGCAGGGGGTGCTGATATTTGCAGGGTGAACTTACATAGGAAGGAATCCTGCACCTTCAAACCTCCTTAAGTGTTCATTATGCAACAGGCAAGCTTATAAAAACAGGATGCCCGATTAAAGTGCTGATAAATTCAAAATTTAAATGGAGATTTGAGGGTTCAGTATTCTTGTAGTTATCCCTGAAAATATGACAAGCTGCACAGCCTTCACAATTCACAGTTTCTCTCTATCTCCTGTCCTTCCAGGTGATTCTGTGATCCAGAATGCAGCAAACAGTGGAGTTGGACAGGCTGTAATCCAGATTGCTGCTGCAAGGGGAATTAACACAATAAATGTTGTCAGAGACAGGTATATCCATTCATACTAGATTAACTCTTAAATGACTGTGTTTTAAAGTATTGTACGTAAATAAATAACCATACTTACATTAGTAAGTGAAGTGGTGCCCGTGACTGCCTCAGCTGTAGAAACATGTGCGTTTCTTGATTGACTATGAAATATATAAGGTCTTCTCAGTTGTTCTAAATGCAGCTTTTTGTGCTTTATTGGTATTTATTTTTATTGGGTCATGTTGCTGAGGTTCACCTGACTGTGAGATAGTGGGTTCTTTTTGTCCAAGGGTGTCAGAAAGAGAGCCAGAATGTATAACTGTAATGAACTTTTTCACTGTGTCTTCCCTTTTAAAGGCCAGATTTCTCACAACTCAGCAATAGGCTGAAGGCCATCGGAGCCAGTCATGTTATCAAAGAAGAGACACTCAGGCGGCCTGAGATTAAGGAACTGTTCAAGGTCTGTGTGTCTGAAGACAGTTTAAAGATATGATCATGTGTTTTTTCTTATCTGTGAATGAACATAGTCCTTATGTAGTAATGTTTTTTTTTCCTTTTAAGACTTGTCCAAAGCCTAAACTGGCATTAAATGGAGTTGGAGGCAAGAGTGCAACAGAACTGCTCCGTCATCTACAGTGAGGATGCTGAATAATCTGCTTTGACAGGATATGATGCAATGATGAAAACAGCTGATCATAATATGTCACATTTCTGATTTATTCCAGGGTTGGAGGATCCATGGTGACATATGGAGGGATGGCCAAACAGCCTGTTACTGTCCCTGTGGTAAGTTGAATCATGCTATGGCCTCCCAGATTTAACATTACATTTCACAGAGGCAACTTTTTTTTCTCAGTACGTCTGACTTCATCACTTGCTCTCTCCAGAGCGCTCTAATTTTCAAGGATGTGAATGTTCGAGGATTTTGGGTCACACAGTGGAAGAGAGATCATTCACATGGTGAGTAGGCCTTGAATTACCTGACTCATAATATAACTCCCCTTATGTGTCTTTTAAAATTGAATTCATGAGACATTCTACTGACTTCCTCCTTAGATGACAGAGCGTTTAGAGCCATGCTGGATGAACTGTGCTCCCTCATCCGACAGGGAAAGCTGACTGCTCCAGCCTGCACCGAGGTGGGACTCCAACAGTACCACAAAGCTCTGGACACAGCTATGCAGCCTTTCACCTCAGCTAAACAGATCCTAATAATGTGACCTGGCTGGTCTTATCAACTACTGAGTGCAGCCCTAAGACTGTTGCATTGTTGTTCATGTGTCACTCAGATCTGTTGCTCAACTAATTAAAGCAACTCGTTACTCATTAAATGTCTTCACAGCAGGCTCAAAGTTCAGCATCATTATGTTCTTTAGTGACAGTGTGAGTTACCCTCGGTTTACTGGCAGTAATTAATAACTTGTGAAGTCCTTATAGGGATGAGGGGTGACATAAATCATTTGAAACATAGATAACCCAGCTTTATCTGTTATGTTTTGTAACAGATTGCATTTCTTCCAAGTTAAATAGACTTTAAGCAAGAGTCAAATAATGTTTATCAACACATGTATTGTTGTGATATGGCTGATATTCATTGTATTTTTTATTGAAATATAATAAACACAATCTTTATTAATTGTGAGCCGTATCTGGCTTTGTTAAATAACAGTTATTTTACATCAACTTTAGACGCTTCAGCCAAAGGAATTTCTATATACTGGAAATTAAACATTCAGTCAGTACCAATAAAGCTGTGTAAAAAGGCTACATTAAAGATAAAAGGTTGCTTTTCCCTTGCTTAATCATATCTAGTTAATGACTTATTTAAGTGATAGATAAACATCCTGTGAATTTGAATGTTACATATTGTCTTACAAGGCCTCAGTATTCAAAGCTCTTGATTTTAACAGTTTTTTTCTATTAAATGATTCCTTGAAGCATCATCTTTGATGTAAATGATTACCTGTTGGCCAACACCAGACTTACAGCCACAGACAACACTGGCAACAACCCGCCATAGATTGCTGAAGCAGACGCTTCTGTCTTTAGACAGGAGTCATACTTTTTGAAGTCTACCTCCCTGGCTGAACACACATGGTCAACACGACAGTCACTGTCACACTCTTTCAGGTCATAGCTGACCGAGTTGAACTCATAGTACTTCTGTAGGTAGCAGCGGTCTTTAGCCATACGCTCCAGAACCTGGTGCATGGAGGCTGGGGAGGCATCTGATACTCTAAAGCTCTCTGTGAGCCGGTATTCTTTCTCCCAGCGTTCCTTAGCTGCATTAGCGTGAGTCAGGTTCAGATAGTAGGTCACCACATCCTGAGTTTGTTCATACAAGTGGTTTTAAAAAAAAAAACAAAGAAATGAACATGCATTAAAAAAAGGTCATCGAAATGACTAATCTGTTAATGTAAGTAAAACAAATAGGCTGTGTGTTGCAGGTATGAAGGGCTCAAAATCAAATATATTTGAATCTAAATTATACAAATATATAGCCTGCATGTCCTTGACTTACTTTGACCAGGAGTGTTTGGGTGTCATATTCAAAGACACGAATTCCAGGGTTGTTGGCTCCGTCCACAACACCAGGCAGTGATGTTTTCCATGGTGTGACCCCTGGGCTGAGGAACATTGTACTGATTGGAGTGTCTGTAGAAACAGAAACTTATTACACTTATTACACCAATTTTACCACTTTCTGTAGGACACAAGGTCATGTAACATCTGGACACTTTGAAGAAAACTATAAATGCATATCAAATCAGTAAAAAAACTGAATAAAACAATAAAATCACAGTTGATGCAAAACAAGGTAAAAAAAACGGACAAGTAACAGCAGCAGTATTACAACAGTTTGACCTTACCGTCTGAGTCGTAGAACATGCGGAAGGCATCAGTGTGATGATGGCCAAAGAACTGTCCGAGTATGACAGAATTGTGTTTCTGAACTAACTCCAAGTATTTCTCATTGAACTTTGACATGAACCACGGTTTACTTCTCTTCTTCTCAAAGAAACCTGGAGGAACGTGGCCAATGATGTACACCTAGACAAACCAGTGTACAGTTAGTAAAAATCATGTATTTTCATTAATAGAAGCCTGAATTTTACTATCTTAACTTATTTATCTCTTTGCCAGGCAGGATTGGAATTGGTGCAGTGCACCCTGCTGACATCTTGGAGTTTTGTTTTGAAAGTTGACTTATATTTAAAGAAATAATTACTCATACAGGGGAAGGAAAGTCAAAGTATTCTTCCTTTGTACTTTTAGTAACCAGCATAGAAAAGAGGAATGAGGTATTCATTATGTAATAAATGTTTATTTGCTCACTACGAATCAATAATGAATCAGTGACAACTGTCAGCTAATTAAAAGTAGTGGAAATTCCCACTGACACCAAACTTCGAAATATGAGGATGTTCCTTCAGTTAAATCAATTTTTCCTGGTACAAGGCACAGATAGATGTTATGGTGATGTAAAGTTTAGCCGGCTGAGACAACTTCATATCTGGCTTAAAGGTTACTGTTGCAGCAGAGACATCCCCTATGTAGACAATTTCACCACTTTCCTCAATAGAACGGACCTTTTCAAACATGACGGCCTCCACCCAAACCTCCTCGGATCTCGCCTTTTATCCTTGAACATTGAACTCACCCTGCGCTCCTGCAAGGCTTTTTCTGGTTGACTATCAGTAAATCCACACTCTTTACATTAAAGTAGCCCAGATTCATCAATCCCTGTCATAACAAACTTTAGGCCGAAGAAATGCACTTCTGACATAAATTCAGCTCGCCTCAGTAACCTTCTTCATATCACTCCAGTTATCACCCAGCCACACTACTATGCACCTCAAAAAATAAAAATGGCCCTTCACGTCAGGTCACTTACAAATAAATCATTTTTAATAAATGATCTTATTTACACCCATAGTGTAGATGTCACCCTACTAACTGAAACTTGGCTGGATGAAAATGGTGCAGCTAGACTTATTGAAACTGCACCTCCCAATTTTAAATTCATCCATACTACTAGAACTGGTAGGAGAAGTGGGGGAATTGCTGCGGTATTCTCTGACATATATATGGTTGTAAGAAAATCTCCCTTGGTGAATACATGTCCTTTGAATACCTTGCTATATCTGTACATTGCAAAACCACAATCCTAATAATTACAGTCTATCGTCCACCAAAATCCAAATGTGGCTTTCTGGAAGAATTCTCTCAGCTATTATCCAAGGTCACTATTGACTATGACTGTTTTATTATATCTGGTGACTTTAATATTTTATATTGAAATTGAGACAGATTCTGATGCCATTAACTTTATGAGTTTATTGGAAGCATTTGACCTCTCCCAACATGTCCATGGACCCACCCACAATAAAGGTTATACTCCTTGTTACCTTGTAATCTCAAAAGGACTTGATATTACTGCACCCTGTGTTATGGACGTGACTTTCTCTGACCACTGTTGCATTTATTTTGATGTGTCTGTTTTTTTCTGTACAACAAAATGGTTCTCTGACAATCAAAAAACGCATAATCAATAACAATACTATTGAAAGTTTTCAAAGAGCTTTGGGTGAGTTGTCATTGTCCATGTTACCTCCAGCTGGGGACCCTGTGGACAACTTCAACACAAAAATACGGAGTATCTTTGAAAACATTGCACTTGTTAAAACTAAATGTGTGTAAAACCCAAAGGCTCCCTGGAGAAATGGAGTGGCAGTCAGACAGTTAAAGAGAAAGTGTCGCCAGGCAGAGCGACAGTGGAGAAAAACCAAACTTCAGGTCCATCATGACATTTACAAGGATAAACTGAATGAATATAACAAAGCAATTAAACAGGCTAGACAGTCCTTCTTTTCTAAAATCATAAATGAAAATATCAATAATAGTAAAGTACTTTTCTCCACTATTGACAGACTTATTAATCCACCATCCCATCAGAATTGTTGTCTACAGAACAGTGTGAGCAATTTGCTTTATTCTTTAAAAATAAAATCACCGCTATTAGGCAAAATATTAGTGCCAAAAGAATAAAAAATGGACCCGTCCGTCCTTTCTCTCCTTTCTGCAGAAACTCCACTTGTGTGTTGTCGCACTTTGACTGTCTAAATCTTGCAGAACTTGGTAATATTGTTGGTCAGCTCAGGTCCTCCACCTGCTGCCTGGATCCTCTTCCAACTACATTTTTTAAATCTGTTTTTAACTGCTTAGCATCATTAACTGGTCACTTCAATCAGGCATATTTCCCACATCATTTAAAACAGTTGTCATCAAACCACTTCTGAAGAAACATAATCTGGATCCATGTGTCATTGCTAATTACTGGCCCATCTCCAATTTACCATTCCTCAGCAAAATACTTGAAAAAACTGTTTCCAGTCAGCTCAAAAATTATGTTACCTCAAATAGCGTTCTTGATATTTATCAATCAGGTTTTCGTCCTCACCACAGCACTGAAACAGCACTTATCAAAGTTGTAAATGATCTACATATAAACACAGACTCCAAACAAATATCCATCCTTGTACTACTCGATCTCAGTTCTACGTTCGACACGGTTGATCATAACATTTTACTAGACAGGCTTGAAAGATGGTCGGCCTATCTGGCTCAGTCTTAAATTGGTTCAGAACCTACCTACAAGACAGGAACGTTTTGTATCCCTTGGTAATTTCTCCTCCAAAAAAACGCACATTACGTGCGGGGTCCCGCTAGGGTCAATTCTTGGTCCACTGCTTTTTAATCTTTACATGCTGCCACTTTCACATGTCATACAGAAACATAACATTAATTACCATAATTATGCTGATTATTCGCAACTGTACATTTCACTATATCCTGATGATTTATCTCCCATACAGTCCCTCACTCAATGTATAAACGATATCAACCTTTGGATGACAGAAAACTTTTTCAACTAAACAAAGACAAAACAGAAATACTTATTTTTGGTGCACAAACTCAGAGACAGACAATTGTAGCACATCTCAATTGTCTGTCTCTGGAGAGCAAATCTACAGCAAGAAATCTGGGAATAATAATAACGTTTCTTTTTATGACAGTGTTTGGTTAGGTGTGTGTGTGTGTGTGTGTGTGTGTGTGTGTGTGTGTGTGTGTGTGTGTGTGTGTGTGTGTGTGTGTGTGTGTGTGTGTGTGTGTATAGGTGTGTGTATAGGTGTGTGCACATGTATGTTTGATTGGACTTGTTTATCTTGTTTTACATTTGCACTGTGTTGTTAGTTATTTTATTATGATTATTTGTTGTGAAGCACATTGAGTTTACCTTGTGTATGAAATGCGCTTTATAAATAAAATTTGATTGATTGATTGATAGACAAGATACTTTGCCTTCTCTTTGTTGTTGGCCGCCTCTGTAAGAATCTGATCCGCCCAGCTAAACTGGCCCGCTGGGTCATCGATGTCCTGGGTCTGCTTATTCTGGTCATAGTAGAGATTAGTGTTGAGGACCAGCATCCGAAAACCTGTTCGATTCAGCAGCTTTTCTGTGTAATATCCACCTGAGCAAGAGGCAGAACATTGCAGAAAATGAATGACACAATTATGCTTTCAAATGTGTAAATTGTGTTCTATGCACAATTGCCATGTGTCATACATATCCACCTCTTTTAAAGGTTATTTGGGACTCTGGATCCAGCCAATCTTGCCACATATCCGCTATCTGGTCATACATGTAGTCTGGTCCTCCTGGAAACTGGCTTTTAGGGTGGTAGTCATGGTTTCCCAGAGCAGAGTACACTTTACTGTCTAAGCAAGGCAATAATGGAGAACATTCATCACCAGTTAAGAGGAAATCAATATTAAAACACTAGTTAATGTTGATCCACAATGTTTTGTCCTTAACATATTGTGTCTCTTCACTTCACACATACTTGGAAAGACGTGACTTATGATGTGAGTGATGTTTCTGACAATGTGTAGCACTTTTTCTTCTCCCAGCTGCTCATTTGGTACATGTGGTGTGTCATCTCTGAGAAACAAGACACAGGCTGTTAAAAATGTTAGCGGGGGATGTGTGTGTGTGTGTGTGTGTGTGTGTGTGTGTGTGTGTGTGTGTGTGTGTGTGTGTGTGTGTGTGTGTGTGTGTGTGTGTGTGTGTGTGTGCGTGCGTGCGTGCGTGTGTGGTGGTTTGATGGGTGAGGTAATCATGAGTTTTTAGTTCTCCACTATTGCAGAGGCCCACAGCCTTATACTTTCAGTTTGTCTGTGTTAACAAGCTGTGCCTCAAGAGGATGACATCTCATAAAAGGCATAAACAGGATCATTATTAACTGCACAAAACAGGGTTTGTCTCCAAAGAGATGGACTTGGGACTCAACACAAGCCATGTACCAGAATTCATAAAAATGTTTTTATAAGCATAGAGCAAACAGGCTACATACCCTGTCCATACAATGAAATCTGGATCTGGCAAAATATCCTTCATGGCATACACAGAAGAGTTGATAAGTTGCCATGGCGAGTCACAAGCGTAGTCTCCATATATCCCGGCTTTGGCTGCAGGCCGATTACCGCTGGAGTTACACACCTGCTCAGGGTTATCAGTCAGTTTGTATGATGGGTCCAAGTGCAGATCCGTAATGTGCCAGAAGTTTCCTGATTGAAGACAATGCGCAATTACGCACATGAAGTTGTCCCTGTCCTGTGACTAGCACATTTATAAGAAATATTGCTTTTCTATAAGCTATAGAAAAGGCCTTGTTATGCGATTTTTGGCTACTTACCTGACAGTGCAAGAACCCCTTTGAAAAGCAGACAAGAGAGGAGCAGCTTCACTGTGGACATGTTGAACTCTGAGGAAAGCAAACACCCGGACAATGTCACTTATCCCGGCGCAGGCGTGCGGTGTGTCTATAAAGGGCAAAACAAGATAAGATACAGCTATTGATGACGCATCTTTTGGAGGTGGCCAGTACCTCTTAGATGAGACAGTTATATTGTTAAAATGTCATTATAAAACCCAGATTAACCACACCATAAAGAGCCTACGCTGTAAAGCATGAAGACTTTCTGTGAACAGGTAAACTGGTTAACTGTGAGGCAAAAAATGAATTAGCCTGTCATAGAATACAAAAGATTTAATTAATACATTAATAACAGCCACAATAGGGTCTCCGATACATTAACTCTTATTATGTAGGCTAAAGATAAACTCATTGAGTGACATAAAAAAATAATTTAAAGTTTACAGTTACAGTAGGGCTATGATTAACAGCAAATGCATGTCAGTGGGTTAACATTTCCATCCTTGATTCTGTAAATGAACATTATCAGTCATTATAGGCTACATATGATTCCCTAGCCTATAAAATAGCAGAAGTCTTGAAGTAGCCTAGCATGCTGCTTTCTGGTAATGCTGTAATTTACTTCAGCAGAAATCGTGACCTAGACTTCTTATCTCTGAGTTATCTCGTTGTGTTATTCTAGGAAACAAATAGCAACATCATTTTGACTATAAGGTTTTTTCCAGCAGTAGGCAGACATTTTAAAATTTCATAATTAGTCAAATTTAAGAATAAGCCCATTATGCCTGTTGTTATTTTATAAATATAGGCCGAACATATAATATCAGAATCAGAACCAGGTTCATTGCCTTGGTGTTCTGGTGCATAACAGTCAAAATATTGGCTACAAAAAAAAATAACTAATCCCAAATAATTAAAAAACAACAACAAAGAATGTAAATAACATAATAATAAAAATATATTCAAAGTGGTTTAAATTTTAAATTGAAGAGAATGAAATAAAATGTACAAAATATTGACCAGCAATGTGCGAATGTTCATAGTGTTAACAGTACATGCAGTTTGCAATTAATAATAATAGCCCACACCTTATACAATAATACAATTTGCATTCATGTAATATATACTGCAATATGCCACAAAAGGGTAACTAATAGGGAAAATAAATATTTCTTAATTGAAACTTTAAAATGGCAGTGTACCAAACAGGGGTGGATTTAGGAGCTGAGCCCAGAGCACCCAGAGCCAGGGCCTTTTTTTTTTTTTTTTTTTTTACATGCACAGAATTTAATTTTAATGCATTATGACTACTGCAAGTATGAGTAGTAGTAGTTTGGGGCTTTTGAGAAAGCATTCAGGGCTGCAGCCCCAAGAACCATCCCCTAGGTCCGCCCCTGGTACCAAAACAGTGGCATGCATATTGCGGGTTCCTGCCATAAATTGTATATAACTGGTTCCTACAGTATTTTTTTGACAGCCGTGGAGGCACGCAGGCATACGTCCATGCATGTAAGCAGTCAAGTAAGGCACCCCATAAAACCTCGAGCTTTGTCTGTCAAGCAGTCCTTTCGCCCTGGCTCTGTACTGCCCATACACTAGTTTTGGGGCCATACAGTCTATGGTGCTGCCCCAAAACTAGTTGTATTAACCTAATTTTCAGACAAAAAGACACTAGAGGTATTTTCAGGACCGTAGTTGAACGGTTGGCACATCGAATTCTTCCCCAGAGTGAGAGAGAGGACTGTCTGTCAGGCATAACTCTGGGCTAAAAACCTGTCTAACACCATGTGACTGTTTCGCGGGACTTCTGGACCACGCATGCGTCATAGGTTCAGTTTAGCGCGCCAGACTCCACAGCAAAGTAGTCTGCAGACCTGTGTGCGCCAGTTGTCCTGTTGTCCCTGCTCCACAGTGTCAATAATAACACTGAAAACGCGATTTTATTAACTTAAATACAAAGTGTCAACATGTGGAATCAGGGTGAGTTGAACATCCGAGCTGTTTCTTTTCTACAGAGGTTATTTTGGCTTGTTGACGTTGTCAGACTGTTGCTAACAAGAACAGTACTAAGTTAGCTCTTTGTTTACTGTTGTCTGCTGTTTAAAGTGGGGGTAATAACGACTGAACGGCTATATATCTGAGCTGTCATTGTCTCTTGGTATTTTCAGGAGGATACAGTGAGTCAAGTATGGGTGGAGGTTACACTCAGTCCCCAGGAGGCTTTGCATCACCGTCCTTATCCCAGGGAGGAGAGAAGAAAGGGGTCTGTAGTGAAATCAACTCTACAGCTTCATCACAATCCACTGGACACTTTAAACTCATGTAGATCCATTAAATTGTGATGCACAACACCATAATAAGTCATCCTTTAAGTTGCATTTAAAGGGATAGAGTCACAATTTGACGAGTCTGTCTTAAAACAACAGTCAGGTGCCCATATGAAACATTAGAGGTTTTCCTTGCTGTAATCATTCTTTTGTTCATACTGGTTATTAGAAGATCCTCTTGAAGTGTACTTTCAATGTAAGCGAAGGGGGCCAAAATCCACACAGTCATGTTGTGCAAAAATGCATTTAATAGTTTGTCTGAAGCTTATATGAGGTTTCAGCTGTCCGAGTTAGTCATTTACAACCTCTTTAGCATCAAATTCCCTTTGTTTGTTTCTCTGTTAATCTGTAGTGTATTTCTAATAACAAAAAGAGGGACCTTGGCACTAAAAAGACTGTAATCGTGAAAGATATGTACTTGATTTTACTCACTTGGACAGCTGAGGCCTAAATAGCCTCAGATAAACTTTTAAATACACTTGTGCATGGAAGGATGCTTGGGGATTCTGGACTCCATCACTTCGATTGTAAGTGCATTATAAAGGGATCTTCTAATGGTCAGTATGAAGAGGAGGAATGATCATGGCAAGAAAAAAGTATTCAATGTCCATCTGGGCGCGTGTCTATTGGTTTAACACAGTCATTTTGAACCCATCTTTTTTTATTTCAAATACATACTGTATTAAATCAACCTGTCATAAGCCCAAGTATTTCTCTGTAGTGATGTAAACACTGACTGATGGATGATGAGGCAGTAAATCTGTGTGCATGTTTTGCAGAGAGCCCGTGCCACACAAATAATACCCTGCACGGTGTCTCAGCTGATGTCTGCTTCCCAAGCTGATGAGTCCTTCAAAGTCGGTGACGTTGAAGTTGCTCAGGTAAAATGAAGCAGAGTGGTGACTAGGGCTGCAACTAACCATTATTTTCATTATTGATTCATTGATAAGTTTTTTTGGTCTATAAAAGGTAAGAAAATACTGAAAATGTCAATCATGGTTTCCCAAAGCCCAAGATGACGTCCTCAAATATCCACAACAGTCCACCACCCAAAGATATTCAGTTTACTGTCATAAAAAACTAAATAATCAGGAAGTATTCAATTTAGGCAACTGGAACCAGAGAATTTTAGTATTTATTCTGAAAAAAAGTTACTTTAAAACAATCGATTATCAAAATACTGATAATGATAATACATTTTCTGTTGATTGTTTAATCAACTAATGGTTGCAACTCTAGTGGTGACTGTAAGGTGGAAGATTATGCAGTTTAAAATAACTTGGTAGTCCAGTTGTGTTGTGTTGCTGAAATCAATGATTATAATTATCATTATCTGTTGATCTCTTTATTATGTTTGTCAGAAAATGGTAAAACATGTTTTTGACAGTAAGTGATAGAAAAATTATAAAATGGTCAAAAACCAAAGGATTTTAAACTTACAATTATATAAAACATAGTCCCAGTTTGAGAAGCCAGAACCAGCAAATATTTGGCAGTTTTTGAACAATATTTAACACATATTCTTGATGTCATTGATCAGGTTTCCATACTTTCAAGAATTAAAACCCTGCTGAGTTTACCTGTTATTCCATGATTGAACAAAACAAATTTAAAGAGAACTAAAACTGTAATTAAAAGATATAAATAAATAAAAACAAAGCGCCACAATGTCTGTGTGGTGCCGCTGCATGCACGGTGACCTGGCGGGAGGAGATGCGAAAATATGCAGTACAAAGTGAATTGTTGGTGTTTTTGTGGAAAATGGATCCATTACGCACAGCCGCTCACTGTTTATTAAATCAACTGATGACACCAGGTTGCTCCAGTATAACCCCACACAACTCTACACTCGTCAGACTGGTCAGTTATAACTTTCTTTTCAGTCAAAGTAACTCGTGTTTTATTCTTGAAACACATCGCTTGACAAATGCGCCGTTATAATAGCAATCTGCCAAAGTGACAGCCCTCCTGGATTTTAAAGGGAATGGGAGATGACACTCTGATTGGTTTTAGCACGTGTTACGCCCAAAACACACATGATCTGTAAAGTTATTTTGTTAAAGCAAACAATACCGAATCTTACTTACTCAATGATCTACTGCTCAAATGTTTATGTATAAAACTCTCGGTCAAGTTCCTCTCTGTTAAGTCAAAATAGGAGTAGATGTGTCAATTTCTTCTTCCCCTATGAAACAGCAGCAGAACTAACATTAGTAGTGTAGGAGAAATTGACTATTGCAACAGTTAACATGCTTAAACAAACACAACTTGCAAAGATCAACTAATTGATGGGGAGAAAAAAAAGTTTGGTTTATGCCACATGCATTAACACGAGACGGTACAGTATAGTATATTCTTACATCCCTCAAATAAGCATGTAATTGCACACCCATTAAGAATTTGTGTTCTTTTTCTAAGGTTACCATAGTCGGTATCATCAGGAGCACAGACAAGTCCATGACCAACATCCAGTACAAGGTCGATGACATGACAGGCGCTCCTATGGATGTAAAGCAGTGGGTTGACACAGAGGTCAGTGGGGGGTCATTCTACACACACACACACACACACACACACACACACACACACACACTGCAAAAAAACCTAATTTTAACAGCCTGTATCTTGTTTCTCAGAGATGACACACCACGTGTAAGTTAAAAAGTGTTAAGTGTCAGATGTTTTCAATCGATGTGTTAACCATTTCCTCTGCGAAATATAAACGTGATGAAGAAAAAGCCAGTAATTACCTGGCCACATTGTAGGGAGTTTCCTGTTTAACTGGGCTTCATTAACCATTTAAGAAGATGCATTATTTTTGGCTTTAAGAATACTTAATTTTAAAGTCATAGTTATGAGAATAATCATCACTGACCATTTGTGGTGAAGAATTACAGTCAATGTCTCTCACACGCACTTTATTATTGGCCTCAATGAAATTAGTCAGAATCTTAAGACATATTAAAGAATTAAAACAGTGATGACAAAGCATAAGCGTTATTCATAAGGTCACGTAAAAACGTGGAATATATGCATTAAATTAACCCATAAAAGTAGCAGGTTAAATAATGATGGCGAGATGGACAACGGATTCCATGTTTAATAGCTGTAGCAGATTTATTGTTTGAGACTTTACAGAACTCAGGCACCTTAGCAGCTTTTTGGTTTTGGTTTCTTTTAGGACCCCGGTGTGGACAGTACTGTCCTGCCTCCAGGCACGTATGTCAAAGTCTCTGGCAACCTGCGCTCCTTTCAGGTGAGTTCACTGTCCTATAATAGAAACAAATAAGGCTATATCTTTATGCTGGGTCACATGGGTTTGTCAAATATAAGTTGTTGGTAGATATTTATGTGTGATGTGTTATTCTCACTTGTTGCATCTACGTGTTTCTTTTGGTGTGCCGCATGTGCAACTGCAAATGTTGTTTGAATGCTGTTTTGAGGTTAACTGTGTGTTTTTGTCTTCCTGTCATAGAACCACAGATCTGTTGTGGCGTTCAGCGTCAGGACCCTGGAGGACATGAATGAAATAACATCACATATGCTTGAGGTCGTCCAAGCACATATGGCGCTTAGCAAACCTCAGACAACGGTGAGAGTCTGAGAAATCGGGAGTTTAAAATGCAGTAGTCTTTATTGTTGGCTGGAAAAACACAAAGTGAGGAACTCGGGTTAGCTATCAGTTCCTACAAATAATACCTTGTTTAAGTTAGTATTGAGAAACCTAACCATGTGTGAATGCTTTCAGTCAGCAGTGGCTTTCTATTCTATGAAGAATAGGATGTTTATTGTTGGAGTGGAGACATGACGTCTAGCCTGTTAAAACAGCACTGTCTATTTTTGCTTACAACCCAGATTTGTACATACACATACTATCATTTTAATACAGAAAAGCTGGCAATAATATATGTGACTTGTAAGCAATGGCGGTCTTAAGATTGTGTCTTTTAGGCAACTTTTACCTGAGAACTGTGTACTATACCAGATTTCAGCATGTGCCATGCTGTGATTATGCAGTAAATTTGCTGTTAGCAACTTTCTCACAAGCAATAGAAGGAATATGCTCATTCAGAACATGACGCACTACTTTAATAGGTGTTTCACTTCATTGGCTGTGCAACTTCAAAATGCTACTTCACTGATGACAATCCAGTCAGGCCTCTTAGGTCATCAGGTGGTGCTTTTCTATTTGTAACTAGAATAAGATCCAGATATGGGGAAAGCATTTTAGTTACAGTGCTTTGCATAAGTATTCACCCCTCTCAGACTTTTCCACATTTACAGTGTAAATGTTACAATCTGGAGTTCAAATTGATTTTTGGGGGGCTTTTTACCATTTGATTAAAACAGCATGACACAAACAAAAATTAATACCAAAAAGTAGACATCTGTTGAAGCAAGTTTCCATTTTCTAGTGATGGAATTAATGGTACTCAAAGCTTGGAGTATATTTTTATGACCTAACCCCGCTTTGTACTTTATCCCTGACTTGTTTGGTGAGCTTGGTTAGTCTTCATGATTCTGTTTTAGAAATGTTCTCTATTAAACTCTGAGCCCTCCACACCACCCCAACACAGACGTCAAAGATATGGACTGTTTTGTGTTGGTCCATAACGTGCAATCCTAATGAAAACAATTTTGATTTGCGGTTGTAACATGACAAAATGTGGAAAAGTCCAGGTTGCTGGTTGTGGTGACGGTGAATACCTATGTACTGTACTTTGTTCCTGTTTTCTGGACCAAATTGTCTGATGACGGGATTTCTCACTGCTATGTCCACATGCAAAGTGAAACGGAAAGTGTCTGTGGTTTGTGTCTGTGGTATCTTCAAGGTAAAGCACATTGAGTTCACTTTTAAAGAAATGGGCCTGAACTGGCATTCAGTAGTCACATTTGCTAATGTCATGACATTTCAAAGTATTTATGTCATAGTGTGCTCTTAATGGAAATAAATAAACAAAGTTTGGTTTCATTTCTCTTTCAGCCTGGTGCTGGAGGAGGAATGAGCAGTAGCGTCACATCCATGTCACGGTCGGGAAAGGAGAGCATGGGAGGGAGCTATGCAGGTGCTAACGACATGGTCAACAATGGGTTAAGCGCAAATCAGAATCAGGTGAGCCTAAGTGATATTGGTGTTAGACTTTTACAATTACTTTTGAGAAAAGCTCCATATTAACAATGATCTCTGAACAGAAATTTGCTGCAGCCGTGATTAAAGCAAACTGATCAAATTAATGTAGCTGAGAACATTAACTTAAAGTAAAAATGGTTAAAAACTTTATTGTCATGCGAACAGTGACATATGCCAACCATACCATACCATACCATACACTTTCGACACTCCTTCCCCCTCTTGCTTAACCACTATAACCTTTCTTCATAGCGTCTTGTCTAAGAAAAGTAAGTAGTGCTTCCACGAAGACACAAAGAGAAGTTGCTATTTTCTCAGTTTCACATCCTTCCTCCTTTCTATGAGTATCAGTTTTATTAAAATGAAGTCTTCAGCTTGATTTTTTTTCTCTCAGAAAAGTAAGCAATGGTTCATCAAAGCTATAGAGAGTAGTTGCTAGATTTGTAGGGTGCTTCTGTATTTGCAGTGCATATGTTTTTAACCTGCCATTGTTCCTCTCATAAGGTGCTGAGTTTGATAAGAGGCTGCCCAGACCCGCAAGGCATCAGCATTCAGGACCTAAAGCAGAGACTGAGTGGCATCAGTCTGTCTGTCATCAAGTAAGAAAAATTCTGCTTTGAGTTTTAACCCACTATAAAATATTAATTGGGGCCATAAAGTCAATTATTTAAAACCATAGAAAACTTTGAATCAAAGGTGTCGTGGAGTGAAGTGTTGGTCATGGCCCATTGACTTTGAATTTGTGACCTTGTCCTCGTGAAGACTTTCTGTCAGTTCAACTTAAGAAGGGGACTTGTTCACAAATCCACAAGTTAAACCTGAGCTGTACAATCTTGAACACATTTAAATTTTGTTGAGTTTATTTCCTTTTTCCAAATAACGCAGACATTTCTTGCTGGCTTGACTACTGATGGCGTATTAGGGAGGTTTATCCAAGGCACAAACTATTTTTCAACTTGAGTAACCTTGTAGCTGTTCCTTTGACATACTATTTTGCTTCAAGTTTGTATTAAACAAAAGTGCTGTAAAAATACTATTCATATTTCTCTTTGTTCTTCAATAGGCAAGCAGTGGAGTTCCTAAGCAATGAAGGTCACATCTTTTCCACCATCGACGAAGACCACTACAAATCAACCGACAATGACGACTAGACACCTTCAACATGTTTTTGTTAACACAACCCAGTGGGGGTTTTCTTTTGAATTGAAGCTGACATAGTTACTTTTGTATGATTTATAACTGTAAACTATCAACTATATCACAACATGTCTGGCCTGTTTAATACAATAGGACCCAGGGAAGTTCCTCGAGTCCTTTGTGTAAAGGCACAGTGTTTGATGTTAGTTGAAGAGCACGTGGTTTAGGTTTGCTAAGATATTTGGGTCTACACATCCTGTATTCCTGAGGTTGCTTCTGCTATTTTGCAAGTCCCAAAGGTGTTGCTCTTGAAGAAGATGCTGTTGGCAGTTATTCTGTTTCCCCCCTCTCCACTGGCAAATATTATTAAGCATTTTGTAATTTTAAAGATTTTCCAACATAAGTACTCAATTTATTTTTGTCTATGTAACTTACTTTTGTCAAAATTTAAAGATTATACAAAATACATTTGTCTTTTACTGTTTTTATTTCACAATTTATCACATTTGTAATGAACAGTTCTCAAACACAATAATATCTTAATAATATACTGTATGTACACCACATTTAGAAACACTTGAAGCACTTTTCCACAATTTGTTTTGTGCAATAAACCTGAAATTTAAAGATAATTACTAATACTTGTACGCAATCCCATCATAAGACATTTTTAAGAAATACATAAATACTTAATCTACATATTTAATCAAATCTTTTGGCATGACATTCAAAACTGGATCACATCACTAAATGTTTGTCTTCACTTGGTCCACATGGGCCCAATTCAGTTGATTGGTCTTGATGCAGAAATACAGGCCAGCACATGTGATTATAACATGGTTCATATAGTAAAGTTTTAACAGAACGTGACAATACCAAGTAAGTTTGAGTGCTTTCTTAAGCTACTTTTTATGGAATTGCATGACTTTTTTTAGTACAAAATTAAATGGCAGACACATTAATCTACACAATACCTGTTACTGAAGTAATGGAGATGATACACAAAATTAAGTTTTCACTTTCATCAGTGAGTATTTTAAATTGTGTGGCCCATTAGTCAATAAGGTTGCAAAACCAACTTTTTTTTTGTTGAGGAAAGCGTTTTCAGTACACAGTATGTGATTAAAAGTCTGCCATGCATTATTTTCATTGAAATGACAAAAAACAGGATTCAATACATTGTGCATCTTTTGTACAATCAGATCATTAAAGAGAGAGAGCGAGTTTGAAGAGAGATTCTGCTGTCGACCACAGCACACGATGACCAAGTTAAAAGCTACAGAGTTGCCATTTTGTCATGTGTCTGTGGTTAATACTGTCACCTCACAGCGAGGACTGATTAGAGCCCATTCTGTTTAGAGTTTGAGTATACAGCTATGGTAGTAATAGCATGCAGTAAATGAAATATAAAGCAACCCATTACTACCTCTGGGAAGCTCATACATACATTTTTTGGGTTTTTTTTTTTTTTACCCTGGCAGTTTGTTACAGCTTTTTTTTGGTGTATTGGACTGTATTTTACTGTAAAGCTTTGCTATTGTTTCTATAGCTACTTACTATTGCACAGCATAATAATTATACACAAATCTACAGCTGCAGTAATTAGCATATGGTTAAATATTTTCCCTGACTAGTTTGAATGAAACGCGTAGTAGCCTACAATGGTGCTGAGGAATGAAAATTTACTCTGACCACATGAAAAGCAAAGGTTTCACGTCTTGTGTTATACAGGATGCTGTCTCAACATCGCACATACATTTACTATCACTGAAGTGTACTTATATGCCACATTCATGTGTGTATCACATATGCATCCTTTTAGAATAATAGATAAATCCAAAAGAAAAAAAGGATGACTCACTTATCAAAACTAGGCTTTGAACCTAGTCACCAAAATTGTCACTGAGTATCTTTAAACCTTGCAAATGATCTCATGGATATTTCCAAATGTAGTATACCATCATGAATTTATAGTTAAACACTTAACATTTAAACTGAAATATCAAAGATGTTAAACCAACTATTTTCAGAAATAAATACATTTCATCAGAACATTGTGGATTTGAAGGAGAGGTCCCTTGTTTGGCTGTATATCTCACAACAAATTACACCTTGGTGCATTGGCATAATCTTATTGAAGACTGGACAATTTAAAAACTACTGTATGACAGTATGCATAGTCACCCATTTAGCTTTCACAGCCCGAACGTGATCCTTTTAGTAGAACAAAACATTTTCTTGTGCTTTCTTCATCATTGCCGACAAAGTTTCATCCACAATCTCATAGTCATGGTCGCTGTCCACATCTGCTGCAATATCACTCAGCGATGCTGGGGGGGAGAGAGGGGTACAGTTCATCAAATAGTAGGTCGCCATTCACTTCCAGTAGGCTACTTAAGTTCAAACAATAATATATAATGTAAATACTCAGTGTCAAGTGTGTATTAATCCACAGATGAAAATAGTCCCAAACAAAAGTAGGCCTACTATTTGAAATTGCTTTACAAAATGTTAATGTTTTTGTAACACTGCAGTGCCCAGCTGTTTTAAGAAATTAACCTTAAAACAACCACAAAAACAAACCCCCCCCCCCCCCCCCCCAAAAAAAAATCTAATTATGTTTTAGTGATCTGTTTTTTATACGCCATCAATTTGAACAAACAGGCTAGGACTGGATGTTACAGACAGAATAGGGAAATTAAGACAGATTGCTAGTTTCGCTCTTATTTGTTGACAGTCAGAAAATGTTAGGAAACCGCCAGTCTTATTCAGTTGGCCTGTGTGGCCGTAATGTGTGTGTGTGTGTGTGTGTGTGTGCGTGCAGTCTGCAGAAAGAGCTTCACCTGTTCTCTTAGAGTCTTCCAATCTCACGTAGGTGTTGGGCTTAGCCTTGCCAGTTGTCACTTCAGCCCCTGATTGCTTTCGGGGTATAACTGGTGGTGGTTCATCACCTAACATAGCCTACAATGTAAGAGCAAACATTCACTTTTTTGCATGCTTGACTTTTTTACCACAGCATTGAGCAGAAGCATCTTGTATTTGAGATTTCTTAAAATAGAGTGAGAAAACTGTCTGTGGTGTGTTTTTCACAGTAACATAAAGTTCATGACAAGACAACATATAAAATGACCACAGTATATTTTAAATAGCTTTTGAAAATATATGTTACATGCATGACAAGCCACACTTACTGGAGGTGGGGGGGCTGGAGGTCTTTTTTTGCTATTTAAATTCAAATCGCCCATTTCTTTGGTTGGGGTGCTTTTGTCTGATCGCTGTTTTTGCTTGTCTGCCTTCGGCTGACCTTTCTTTGAGGGTTTTGATGTTTTTTTGGGAAGAGTTGAGGATGACAGATTTCGCTTTGGTGGTCGAGGTGGAGGAGCTTCATCTGAGTTGCCCTTTTTTCGAAATTCATATATGAACGTGTCTGTCACCTCAGTAACTGTATCCAAGTGGCATGTAGGGGGTTCTTGATTAGGCCATGGCAGGGGGTCCTTGGTGAAAGAGACAGACATAGAGAGCCACTGGGTGGGGATCTCGAAACAATGGTCTGGCCTGTGTACAAAGCTAGCCTGGATGGTGGGCTCCATCATAGCCCCCTCTATTCTGAGACATGGAAACCCCACTAGTGGATCAGGCTCGAGTTCAGTATCACGGCCAACCACTTTAACATCCAGTGGCAATTTAAACTGCTTGCCCAAGTCCCTGAGTCTGTACTTCTTGTTATCAGTGAGTACCTCCACAAAGTGACCCTGCATGTACAAAGGAAGGAAAATCTCCTCTCTGTGATTTTCCCGCTTGAAATCTGCCTCCTCCTCCTCATCATCATCATCATCGTCATCATCCATCTCTTGTAGGCGCTGACAAAAGAGAGCCTCGACCGACTGCTTCTGTCCCTCACTGCCTTCACAAGGCAACTCAACCCTTTTGCAGCTAATGACCTCTAGCTGGTCCCCAACACTGAGGGCAGGCAGGCCTTCCTCCTCAACTTCCTCACAGTTCCTTGTTACACTGACCCTCAGACCTGGTGCCTGGGTTAAAGCAACATGCAGCTCGTACACTGAATTAAACTCTCTTGGCCGCCTCCGAAATCGTCCACCATAATGCTGAGATACCATGAAGTACTGCTGTGCCTTGCGGCCTTTCAAGCTGGATACCAGAACCATGGGTGTGTTTCCTTTTCTATGGAAAATCAGTTGCTGACTTTTGTTCATTTCTGGCACCCAGTAGCACTTGAACAGAGACCGGCTTCCTGGGCCTTCTAGTATCTCCACTACTGAAGGGAAGGATTCATCTGGCTGGGAAAGGACCTCTGTCAGACTGAGCGGTGTCACAAAGTTCACATC
This sequence comes from Scomber scombrus, assembly GCF_963691925.1. Taxonomy (NCBI): domain Eukaryota; kingdom Metazoa; phylum Chordata; class Actinopteri; order Scombriformes; family Scombridae; genus Scomber; species Scomber scombrus. Next base: position 22,027,818 of record NC_084976.1, on the reverse strand, counting down.
CGTGCACACATCAGTCACATCGACCACATCCACCTCTAAGCTGGATGGGAACTTCAATATATTCTTCCTCACTGTTTAAAAAAATTGGAGAAACAGCATTAGAAAATGTAGTGGATGCACTCAGTGAGATTATATGAACTGAAACCAGAGGACCGTATGTTTAACCACTCATGAAAGAAGAATTTGGATAATCTTATTATGTATAAGTAGCAATACAACAGTGAAAAATATTCCTGTATTTAAAATCATGCATTGCATCATGTTTTCTGTGAGACCATTGTGCTTTCTTTTTTGTTTTTTTCTTCTTCACACATTCGAAATAAAATAATCTAATCTAATCTAATCTTAAATAAAAATACATAAATGTTATCAATAAATTGTACTTGAAGTCTCAGTCGTATATACCGAAGTTATCATATTTTATGAACTCATTATGTTTTTTGAGTGTACAATTTTAATCTGCAATAAATCTAAATCTTAATCTTAATAGGAGATAAGAGAAATAAATTCAGGTTAAAGTAGAATTTTTGCCTTTTAAATGTAGTAAGTTATAAAGTAGCATACAATGAAAACACCCAAGTAAAGCCTCAAAATATTAATGATAATATTTAAATACGGTACTTGCATAAATGTAAGAATTCCACTGCAATATACACACAAATTCAAGTGTAATTTACAAACAAACATAAGATTGAATGAAGATGCAGATAACTTTAAAGTTAGAAAAAGTAGGTTATTCTCACAGTTCATGATGGCTTGGACCTGGTATATTGGACTGAGGACAAGTGGTTGGTCACACTTGGTGGTTTTGGTGAAGCGAAACTTTCGACAGCGCAGGCAGGGTGAGGACATGATCTCCTGCAGAGTAAAGTCCTCCTTGTTCTCATATTCATGAAACTCCCCCCGGAAATTAAGAGGGATGCACACTTCAGCGGAGGCTCCCTGTTCACCTTGTACACTGCAGCGCACCTGATCCTCTTCACCTTCAGACGACTTAATTGAGAGCACAGTCAAAGTTTTCCCGGCCCCCAGAGTGAAATTATCCAAGGTCATCTTGGAGCGGTTGGTAAAAGTGAAGGGAAGGCAGGATTCAAGGCCTACAGGCCTCAGGCTCATCATCTCCTCTATCGTACTGTACGGCATGTCTTCTGGTACAACTTTGAACAAGCCTGAGAAACAGCAACAAGTGTAAGCAATCAGTTACAAAACACATTTATCTGCTGTTATAAGAATGTTGTTCATAGCTCAGACACACCTGTATGGTTGATAGGCAACTCAAACTTCTCATTTTTACTGATGTCTTCACAGCAAACTGACTGGAGTTCAATGGAAGTGACTTTTATTAGATCTCCAGTGGAAAAGCATACTTCACTCCCAGAAAGTTCATAAATAGAGCCTGAAACAGAAAGTGAGAATTCAACATAAAGAGGAAGAAGCAAACTCAAAAACTCTTACAAACTATCATGTATTTTTCATTATTCACCATGAACAATACAGCTTTACAACTGAGACAAGTGGTCACCATCTCATTTGGCTACGGTATTCTGAATATGATTCTGTGTTTGACAAGAAAGAGATATATCCAGGCACAAGGCCTTTTAATTTATCCGTTCCTCGCTATCAGCGTTTTTTGGAGTGCCTGGATATATCTCTCTCTTGTCATAGACTGTTCCCTCTTATCTAAGAGCACCCAATTACCGTGGGTATACGTCTACAACTAGAGCTACCAGCCATCTGTTCTTTATGATTCTGTGTTTATGTATGTAACAAATAAAAAGCAAAACAAGAATAACATAAAATGAACAGTAAACATATACAGAAAACGTTCAATAAACCAAGTGTCATGCATATAACTAAACAACATTAATACATACTGCATATTTGAACAAGGGGAAGGAAGAAGAATACGCGTATAACGCCTTACCCCTTCTCAATCTCCTATTTGACTAATGGTTGTTTTTTTTTTAAACTATCCAAACCTTGTATACAGTAAGTAGATACATTATTGTATCATTATCACAGTTCATGATGTTGTGGATCTGGTATAATGGACTGAGGACAAGTGGTTGATCACACTTGATGGTGTTAATGAAGCGAAACTGTATTATAAGCTGTATTAAATTGTATTATAATAAAATTAAATAATAATAAGACAATCACAGGTGCCATTTTTCTTGCATAATGAGTACTACTAAGACTTTCATGTACATTTTGTTAATAATATTTCTGTATTTCTACTTAAGCAAGATTTTGAGTACAGGAGTATTTTGCATTGTTGTATGCTACTTTTACTTAATAATATCAATAATAATATTTAAGTACAGTACTTGTATAAATGTAAAATCTCCACTGTAAATAAATAGTTATTTATACTTTATATTTAAAAGACTACAGACACATAATGATTAGAAGCAATCTAATTTTCTCAGCAAACTAAAACTTTGTTCTCGTCTACATTCACTGTTTCAATCCACAATTAATATATTAAAGACTCACCTTGAAAGTAAACTCCAGAGCAAACTTGTAGAATTTTTGGCAGACAGGTATTGTCCAAGGATGCAATAAATTCTTGAAGTGGCAAAGCAGTCGTGCCTGCCATTGCTGCTGCTGTCAAAGTGTGCTGCTATCAAAAATGAAGGCAAATGACAAGTGCAGCATATCAGGGGATGCTTTCTCAGTCAAAAACCACAAAACTCAATGAGGAAGTTACAGGAGCTTTTTGCACAATGCGTGCATTCACAGTAGCAACGTGATGTCACACAAACTTAGTCACACTGTTGTAAAGTCGTGAAGAAAATGTGGTTTGCAATCTTGTTATTTTTTTGCATTTATTGCACTGGACTTCGTGAAACCGAATGCAAATACACAAGGAAACTCATAGATGAACAGTATAGCTTTATAAAAAGGGAAGTTTTCATGTGTATGTGAGCGTGGGAACATTGCAAACACTGCAATGTTCATAGAGTGAGTTACAGAATCACTTTGTGAAGCGTGTTCCTGCATCTTAAGTACGATAACATAACTACTGTGGACAGATTACTGATGCCAAAATACAACAATGATTATTAATATAGAGATGACAAAAGGACAGACATGATTCACCCAACTAAGCTAGGAATTGGTTTATGTAATTTGTGTCACTCTACTAACCTTCTCTCCCAGTATCTCCTGGTTTTAGTATCTATTAAAATTCATGAAACATCTGCCATGCAGGGAATTTGCCCTCTTTCTACCCAAACTACCTCAGACAAATGGTAAAGACAACACCCTCACTTCCTTCTGCTGAGCTGCACTGTAGAAGAAACAAAGCATCCTCCCACCTCTGACATTACTAGGAAGCCCCTCACAGCCTCTGTCTAACCCACAACATTTTCCAAAGTCACCCTACAACGACCTCACTAAGACTGCTGTGCTCTGTTGGTTCAATCACTTAAGACGTTTTCCCCCTTCTCACGATCCAGATTGGTAGTTCCATTGTTTATCATATGCTACCTTGTTTGACAGCACACTCTGACTCAACCCTGGTCTTTTCAGTGCCCAGAGTCAGGAAGTCACAGCATTTTATCAGGTGCAAGGCCCTTGCACAAAATGTAAACGTCTGAAAGACCTGTGACATTCAGGCTCTCAAACCACTTACTCTCCACAACAGCACATACAGATAGATATCTTTCAAAACCATGTTTCTACAGCACATATTTGACATCAGAAACCTTGGGTCTGAGGCCCCCTAGTGGTTCTAGCTGTCTGTCAGTTTGTGCTGAAGCTGTAATAAAGTGGTTCAACTTTGTAATCAGACTGTGGCTTGTGGTGCTGCTGTATTTTACTGCTTTATACTGACATTCAAACACGTCATCCATCCTATTCATGTCAATAAGTGTACCCTATTTGATTGATCATACTGGCTATAAAAAGATCCCCTTGAAATGCGCTTTCAATATACAGTATCAGTCAAAAGTTTGGACACACTTTCTCATTGAAGTGAATGGGAAATTGTGACCTCACAGTCATTTTGTGCAAAACTACATTTAAAAGTTTATCTGAAGCTTATATGAGGCCTCATCAGTCTGAGTTGGTCATATCAAGTGGATATCCGCCACCTTACGCACTTCATCATAGTAATTTTTTTTTAAAGGCTGGGAGGGAGGGGGTACATGTGATGTGATGTGTCCATCTCGCGGACATATGTCTATGTGTAATGGAATTAATGTGTTTATTTTATGTACTCTATGTGTTTTATATACTATTCTTACCAGTGAGACCAAAGACAATTTTCATGCAGGACATGACAATAAAGTATTTCTATTTCTATTACAGTCTTTTTGGTTTAAAGGTCCCCCTTTGTGTTTCCTCGGACGGTGTTTCCCTGTTGAGTTGTGGTGGAGGTATGATAACAAAAAGAGGATTTGACACTAAAATTAAATAAATCATTTATTTTGTTAATAGGCTACTGGTTTCTTCAAAGATTCTCTTCAGATGTGCTTTCAATGTAAGTGATGGAGGCCACAATCCACAGTGTGTTCCACAGTGTATGCCAAAATCACTTACATTGTGAGTGTATTATGGAAGTATTTTCTAATGAACCGGAGGGATGATTATGGCGAGAAAAAACCGATTCAGCGTTCATTCCTGACTGTTGTTCTAAGTAAAGACATGAAAAACTGTGATCCCACCCTTTAAGACCAAAAAATAACATATATCATTAAACGGGGTTTAATTTTGAGTCTAATGTGATTTGTAGGATTAAAAAACTACAACTCCCAGTGAAACCCAATCTGGCGTTTTTACCCAACATGCACCTCGGCCTTGAAAACCTTGAGCAAGATGGCGACTAAAATAAGCAAAGAGAGTGCTCCTCCTTTTGATTGTCCAACATGGTGAGTAAATGCACATGCTAAAGTCATTGCGGCTTGTTTGTACTTCTATATCAGATGCAGACTAACAAAACAACACTCGCTCATGTGTGTAACTCGCCGTGAATTGGAGATATTGTAGCTTTAGTTAGTGCAGCTAATGTTAGCATCTAGCAGGCTACCTGGTTAACGTAGACATTCATTTAGACAGCGTTGCGTCGCCTGTGCAGTAGGACGATTCATCCTTTCATTTTGAGGATGATAGGTAATATCAGTAGAATTTCTGTTATCTAAATGGGGCGATTTCATATTTCTTTGCGTTTGTCTTGGTGGAAATCTTACTCTTGGGAGGTTTCCAGGAGGTCGAGCCACTTTCTATAAAGAAGTCTTTAACCATAAGAGGAGAAATAAAACCGAGATAATTATATATTGCTTGTATTGATCACCTTTACATGCATACTCGGAAGTCAGACTCTTTTGTTGTGTGTATTGACAGCAGGGTTGAGAAAGTTACTTTGGAAATGTAATGTTACAGATTACTAGTCACCCTATTTTAAATGTAATAAGTAGCCTAATGTAACTATTTCAATTACTCAAAGTAATGTAACTTATTACATTTGATTACTCTTCTAATTTTACAACGAATGTTTTCAACTATTAGGTAAATGGACCCATTAAGAACCAAAATCTAAGTCCAGGTGTTTTTCATGGACACTGATATGATTTATAAGGGAGATCATTTCTTATAAAGCAAGATGTATCTCTCATTTGAAAATGCATTCATTAGTTCATGTAGATTTTGGAATATAAAATAAATATATTTTATGAAATATACCAGTAAAAAGTCTGGTATGGACTTAATTGGTACTGTGACACCATTTAAGCCCTGGTCATGATTTATTTACAAAAGTTACATTTATTTTGTAAGTCATTTACGTAATGCTGTTACATGTAACTAGTTACTCCCCAGCACTGATTGTTATTAATAACATTTTTGCTTTTCAGGGCAGGCAAGCCACCCGCTGGGCTGCATCTAGATGTAATGAAGATAGACAAACTGATAGAGGTAAGAGGAAGCTTGGTGGCCTACTTGAGTATATGTAAAGCTTGTGTCTGTGTATAAGCATGAAATAGCTAATATTGTGTGAGTTAAGTTAGTATAATCGCACCAGATACAAGCCTGACAGTCGCTTTGTCCCAGATGTCTTGCACACTGGGATTGTCTATGGCTGCATGGCTTCCAACCGGTGCAAGAGAAGCATCCGCCCTGAGATTTAAGCTTTTCAGTGGGAAGCAACACTGTTGAGTTATGGCTCAGAGGCACAGAGATATTTGTAGACTGTTAACAGATCCCTTCACAAGTTTTTTGATGATAACACTGAAACTGTCTCTCCCTGTAGAAACTGATCATAGATGAAAAGAAGTACTACCTGTTTGGAAGGAACCCAGATTGGTGTGATTTCACCATCGACCATCAGTCATGTTCACGTGTCCATGCTGCCCTGGTTTACCACAAACACCTGAAAAGGGTCTTTCTCATAGACCTCAACAGCAGTAAGACATCAGAATCCCAATTGTATTAAAGTCATTTTACGTTAAGAGCCTATGTCTGTAAAGTTAATACATACTGTCCAGGACTGGGAATGAAATACTAAAGATGTGCTCATCTCATTGATTTCAGTGTAGTTTATTTTATACAAAGGTATGTACATTGTGAACACTGCTAGAGGGTTTTAATTTAAAAGCTTTGACTAGGCTGGCTTTCTTTTAGTCATCAGTGGAAACTACATCAAGCATTTACTAACTTGAGGCTATCAAAGTTTGCATGGTGAGGGAGACCACATCCGTCAGTGAATACAGTCATATAGAAATAAAGATGAAGGCTCTCAAATTTCATGACCACAAAAACTTACTATTGTGGAGGATCATTACATATTTACTTAACAAAATGTGACCCTCATTGTGTGTTGACATGTATTTTGTGATCCAGTTTATTATTCCACGATCTTAAAGGCTTAGTGTGACAGTAACACATATTGCTATCAGGACTGGATCATACTTGGTCCCATAAAACATGAAACATCTGAAAACAGAATAAACTGTCCTAACATAGGTACTTCTGATCATTTGATTGTCACCAATTTAGCACACGGTACTTTCCTTGGACACATCCGTCTGGAACCACACAAGCCTCAGCAGGTGCCTATAGACTCTACAATATCTTTTGGGGCTTCAACCCGGACCTACACCATCAGAGAGAAACCCCAAACCCAAGGCAGCGCCGGCACAGGAGACAGCAAGACAGGAGAAGACGAGGAGCTGAAAGGACTGCTCGGGCTTCCAGAAGAAGAGACAGAGCTGGAGGTACATTTGCATAGTTTCTTGATAACAGTGTTTCAGTGTTCATAAACGAAAATGTCCTCTGGTTTCAAAGTGGCAGCCAAGGCCCATAAATATGTGTAAAGTGTTTTAATTTCATCCTTACAGATTGTAGATTATGTAAGTAGTAAGGATGCAAATTTCAGAAGCATATCAATATAAACACTATGCAGATCTGATTGTATGTTCTGTTTACACCTATTATCTATTAATTAACTTATGACCCTAACTCTTTTCACAAAGGTTTATGTTATTACTTATTATCCTGCTCTGTCTGGTATAGTATCGTGTGGTAAAGTTGTGATATCCTGATGTTGATTCTACCGCATAACACACATTTTTCTTTTGATGTCTGCACTCTGCCAGAACCTGACAGAGTTCAACACAGCTCACAACAAGCGCATCTCCCTCCTGACCATCGAGGAGGGCAACTTGGAAATCCAGAGGCCTAAGAGGAAACGGAGGAACTCCAGAGTTACCTTCAATGAGGAGGATTGCATCATTAACCCAGGTACAAATTAGAGTGAAGGTGGCATTAAAGAAACACTATACTACTACACTATAAAAGTTTAATGAAAAACAATGCCAAACTGAAGTAATGGTCATTATTTTTGACCTTTTAGACATATTGATTAATTTCATTGGAAGGGTTTTGCAGGCAGGGGCCTCCTGTCATGAAGAAAATATATAACTATTTAATTTATATTATGTGACCAATCAGATATATGCATTTCTATATTTCATGGGATGAGCCCGAAATGTACTTAATACTTGTAATTTACATACTTACAGAGGATATCGACCCCTCGGTAGGACGTTTTAGAAATATGGTGCAGACTGCTGTCATCCCCATCAAGGTAAGATTTGGTTTTGTAATTTAAAAATGTCTGATTCAGTTGAGACGCTTTAAAGTGTAACTGTGTGTTGATCTGTTTGGGTACTCATAACCTCAACAGTGCTGTTACCAGTATTCCTAGAATGAGTGATTGTAACTAAAAATAAATGTAAAACCTAACCTTAAAGTGAATATGTTACGTTGGAGGCTTAATGTTTGAGTTGCAAAGTTAATACTCTGTTACCCCTGCTGCAGAAGCGGAGATCAGAGGGCCAAAACACTCTGGGTCTTGATGACCTAACTTCAAAACGCATGCATGGCTACAGCTTAAGCAGTGGTCTCTATGGGGACTTGCCTCCCACCAGTCATGAGAACCAACCAACAGGAGCTCCAGGAGGTGCTTCTATGCAGGGAGGGCTTCCTCTGCCCTTCCCCAACCCAGCACCAGAAGTGGACCTGGCCCCAGAAGCTCCCCAGCCCCCTGTCACACTCAACCCCACTCCTGTCACAGCCCCCTACCTACCAGAGACCCTCAACGAGCCACGCAAAAAGAAGTATGCCAAAGAAGCTTGGCCAGGCAAGAAGCCCACCCCTTCACTACTCATCTAACCAGTTTCTCAAAGCTGCTGACTTTCAGGTTACCAGCAGATACATCAGGGACTGTGACCTGGAGGAGGTGGTGTCATACACTTTTTTTTTATTGGTTGTGTTACTTATTGTCATCACAAAAAAGGGACCACAGAATTTCCCTGTGGTCTGTCACATGGTATCATCCATATTACCAAATCAGCAGTTTATAAGTTGGCTATGAACCAGTTCAATCTTTCTGACTGCAAACAAAGTCTAACTAATTCACAAAGCCTATCAGTACATTTGAGCCTCAGAGTGGCGTTTAGGTATACTTGTCTGTGAGTGACTGGCTACATAGCAATGGGTCATTGAGTTATTGATGTGATGGATGTAAAGTTTTGTTTTCTACTTAATACGTTTCAACATTTTTTCACTCCTTAAATATTTTGATAATGCTACTAAACAAATGGCAGAAAGTACTTTTATATGAAATATTTTACTGTGAGAAGTCAGAAAAAGTCAGAGAATCCAGACATGAAGTCACATCTGGATTAAGTTTCTATGAAAAACACAGGGCTGTTTTTTTAACACTTGCAAAACCTACTTGTGGTAATGTGATCGAGTTTTTGTTTTAGTCACGCAAACATTTCCTTTATACTTATTAGATCAACTGAAGTGCATTTGTCCCATAAGCCACTAGATGGTGACTTGTGCACAAACATCAGAGAGATTAAAATGAGGGCTGTGGATTTGCAGGTTCCATTGTTTAACCCCAACTGTGTCCAAAATCTGCATATAGCATCCCATGAAAGTAGTGCTGCAAGCTTAAAATTATTAAATATCATTAGATTCTTTTGCGGATAAAAGCCATTTGCCCTGTTCAAACATGATGTGATCGCATTTGTCCCTTGACTTTTCCAGTGTAATGGATGGGTTTGTTACCCATTTTCCCAGCACCAGTATACTGTAACTACAAGGATTTTACAGTTTTTTTATGTTTGGCAATTGATTGGACTGCTGTCACATAGTAACATAATATAGTGGAATGGATTCTAGTACAGTAACATACCAGTTTTGGTGCAAAATAAAATGTTAGTAAAAACAGAAACAGGTTTGGATTTAGGATGTTTTAATGGTTATGTAGCATGTTAACATCTTTGACATGCAACAGAGTACAGTGCAGCTTATACAGTACATAGTTAATTTTTTTTTTTTTTGCCCAGAACTAACTTGACATAGGAACTGTGCCTTTATGCACAGTAGCAGGAAAAACATAGTTAGCCGTGTCAAACATGTCAACATTAAACTGGTGGAACTTTACAGAGTGTACTCCAAGTTTAAAGGTCCCATGAAATGGTGTCATTATTTTCACAATGTGATGTTCCGTATTTCCAATTTTTGAAGTATTTTTGGGCATTTTTATTTTTATTCAAGCAACAGTAAGGGATGACAGGAATTGAAAAGACAGAAAGGTAAAATGATATACAATAAAACAGAGGATCAGATGACATTGTACCAAACATTTTGGTCACAGTATATAGTACACATCTCAACCACAAGACCACCACACTCCTCTGCATTTCCGTTTGAAACAGTTTGTTAAGATTGTAAGGTATCCATCTTAGTGTAAACCAATGTTTAACTGGTAGTTATGATAAAAATACAAGATGACCTTATTAAACTTTTTTTTTTTAATCCTCTGGTACAGCATGACATCACCACTGAAGATTTTTAGGAAGTGGTCAATTTATGGGATCTTTAAACTAGGGAAAAGTTGGACATCACAAGACAAGTGTTTCATTTTTACAAACTGCTGGTGACTTTCTGTCCTTGTGGGCATGTGGATTTTGTAATCATACGACTGTAAATAAAAAATGAATTACTTTTGACTCATAACTCTGCTGTATCTTCAGCTGTGATTAAATGTTGCACTGTTGTTTTGATATTAAATTCTTGTATTCCAAATTTATACAAAATGAAAAGTCATCTCAGTGAAAGTCCTTTGATGACTTATTTGCAGATAGTATTGCAGCATAAGCCGAATATGTTACTGAGAGCATATTAAATTACAAACTATGTTACTAAGACTTTGTTGTTGGGGTTAAACATTGACTGGATGTCTCAATAGTACTTTGGACCTTGTTTAAACCAGTTTGTGCGGCACAGACAAATCACTTTGACAGGTCAAACATTAATCTTCACACAGCAGCAGTATATTCTTAATTTTAGGTGCCGTTTTAAGAAATTAAATATAAAAATGCAGGCTAGAATCATTGTGCTCAGTTAAAACTTTTGTTGTGGCTCAGTCTTAAACCACTACTAGAGGTGAGAACCACTAGAACACAAGTGTCAAGACACTTTTGTGTTGCATGTTATAGTTTGGAAAGCTGGCAGAGAAGAGGCTGAAGATACAACTACTTCAATTATCAAATGTGATCCTTTGTTATTTGTGTGTGTTTTTTTCTATTCTGAAAAGTATTATCTTGGATAATGCATTTACAAACGAAGAAAGGAAAATGTTATCTTCCACACGTTTCATATTCATTATAAACTGATTTAGTGCAAATGTCTATCAACAGTATAGGTAATCTTATTTCACAAGTGCAAAAAATGTGTGATACAAATGTGTTAAAATAGAAATGCTACCTTTTTTTCAGCAAATAATTCCCTACAAAAACGTATTTTACTACGTTAACATGACTGCTCTATTACTGTGCAGTTCATCATCTATTAGATTCTATGTCATTGTACAGACTTACTAAATTATAAGGCTTCCAGTACTTCCCTTTACATTTGAGGATCTACAGGTTTGATCTTGATGTAGATGCCATTGAGTGAACGAAGCACCAGTCTAGGAATTATTTTGGGTTTCCTAGTGGGGTCCTCCATCAGGTGATATTTCTTTAGTGTGAGGGCTATCAACACTTTCATCTCATTCATGGCAAAGTTCTGACCAATGCAGTTCCTAAAGAGGACAACGTGAGACACAATACCAATGTGAGGATAAATGAAATCCTTTTGAGCAATAACATAAGAGGACAGTAACGTGATTAGAGTGAGACATGCAGCAGATGGACATAGTCATTATTGATCATTTCAATTCAAAGGCAAAAAGTAAGGTTGTTTTGAGATCAAAGACATCAAATCCACAGCATGATCAGAGTTGCACTTGCACACATCCTTTTTGTAGACGAAGGTGAACAAAACGGAAATACATGTAATGTCTTTGTCCAATGAGCAACTGGTGAACAAGCAATAAGTTTCACCAAATTAGTATTTACTGCACAGCTACTGTAGACTATTTCCTATATGCTGTCCATACACACCAGCACACAGTACTTTTTCTTACTATTAAACTTAATAGAAAATCATTAAGAGTAGTTTTAATACACTAATCCATCTCGGCCATAACATGTTTGCATTGTAGCATGAATGAGCCTGTCAACTAAAAGACCATACACATTAACAAGCTGATTCATGAAGAGATACACATTTATCACTTTGAACTAAGACCTGCTTATTAAAATCCTAAATCCAATTTTAAGTTTGGTTCTGTTGTTGGTTGAATATTAGATGGAAATAAAACTGAACTGAAAATACTCATATAATTTGTATTAATACGTGGCTTAATCTAGGGTTAAACTGAGTTCACACAATCTCATTTACCCTAAACCTTCATAAAACCGAACAGTTTTTTATTGTGTTGGTAAAAGGGGGCCAGTGCTAGGTTACACATCCACAAAGTGTAGACTTTTGTTAGATTAATGAGTAGGCAGCGAGTTACTGTAAACTGAGAACACCCCCCGTTCCAAGTGACAGTCACACGGTATCAGGTGCGGACATACCTTGGCCCGGCAGAGAACGGCACGAATGCATGTGGTGACCTTCTGGAAGCATTCTCTGGTAGGAAACGAAGTGGGTCAAAGACCTATGATGACACAGGATGGAAAAAACAAAACATCAGTGTGGTGTACTTATCACACAGGTGTCTGAGTTGTAATGCACCCAGACAGTCAAGACAGGAATCAACCTTATTAAAGACAATTAATCATCTTGTCACTTCCATTATTTGACATATTTCATGTTGAAGCAGAACTCTGGTTTGGCATAGAATAAGGGGCAATTATTGATTTTAATATTGTGTTATGTTCACCATGTAGTGAATGGTCAGAATGAAATCAGCACCCTATAGGGACATGCTCTAATTTACCACCAGATAATAAACCTTCACTTACTTCAGGATTTTCCCAGACTGTTTCATTCCTGTGAATTGCAAACACACTTGTTCCAATAAGAGAACCTAGGGAAAAAGGAAATAACATTTTGATGCAGGCTTGTGCTGGTACTATAAACATTAATATAATAAAGCTCTGGCTACCCTTTAACAAGCAGCGGTGCACTGGTGGATGAGTCATTACAAACCCATGCTTAGCAGCCAGATTTAGTTCAAACCCACAGAAGTTCATCTTAAATCTGAACAGACATTACAACATTTCCTCTGATACAAGAAATGCCAGGCTGAGTCTGGTCTACTATGGTGCACATCAAGAATATTTCTGTTTGATGTTTCCATTTGACATATAAAGTATAATGCTGTGGAATAAGTTGATTTCAACATCTTGGAAACAAAGGGGATGATTTGCATGTTAACGGATTAATGTGTGCTGCAAACTGGGTAAGGGCCATAGGTCCATTATGGAAAAACAACACCAACAGAAGATAGAATTTAATATTTATTTTTTTCCTAGTAGGGTAAAACTGATTATATATGCAAACGTGTGCTTTCTTATGAACTTTCCAAAAAACTGAGATATCTTCACTCATTCCTTTTACAATTAGATACAAATACATGACTGACCTTCTGGCAAAGTCCTTCCATCAAAAAAGGTCACGGGTTTGGTTATTTTTCTGGACATTCCTGGCACAGGAGGGTAAAGACGGAGGGATTCTTTTATGCACATTGTGGTGTAGGGAATCTTACTGAGATCCTCCCTAAAAAAGACACAATGTTAATCATCAGTATTCTAAACAATTAGATGGAGAGCCTTAAAGTCACGCAAACCAGCTGCTGACTTGTTTTCAACATGTAAGCCAACCATTCCATAGTGTCTTTGCCATCCAGGGCTTGAATGATCTCCTCCCTACAAATCTTCTGGTGTTCAGGGTGGCAGGCCATACAGTAGAGGATGAAAGAGATGCCACTGGCTGTGGTGTCGTGACCCTCAAACATGAATGTGTCCACCTCTGCTCGTATATCTTCATCTGATAGACCCTGCTGCTTCTCATCCTGACGTTCAAATAAAACGACAAAAAGTAAATGTGAAATAAATGTATTATTTATTACTAATATTATAGACTATATTCATAATAAAATAAAAAAATAAAATATACAATAAACACATGGCAGTCAGCTTTGTGTTAAGTATTGGAAGTCATGGAGGTAGCACATGTGTGTTCCCTCAGAGGGTGGAGTTAGCAGTTACAAGGGAAGTGGACGTTCCAAACTGTGACATAACAGTGAACACTGGATGAGAGGGCAGCCGACAAGCCAACACAAACACAGTATATTTGGACAGCGGGGAGAACATAAACAGAGTTGAGGATATAAGACAACAAATAAACCCCCCTCCCAGACTGTGTTCTACATGCCAGTAGTCATTTTTTTCTGAAATTATAGCCTGTATGAAATCAACTACATGCAGCCTTGATATTATCCCCACTATGTTTCCTAAAGAGGTTACTGGCACAGTTGAGCCCAGTGTTTTATTGAGTATTAATAGCTCCTTAGTAAAAGGTATTCTTCCAATCATTTTTAAACATGCTGTGGTCTAACCTCTTTTAAAGAAACCCAACTTCGATCCATCTGTTCTTAACAATTTTAGGTCAATTTCTAAACCTCCATTTTTATCAGAAAGTTCTAGAAAGGTAACCAATGACCTCCTTTAAGCAGCCAACAGGGGGGTGAGTGCAGTTTTAATTTGTTTTAGACCTAAGTGTAGCATTAAACACAGTAGATCATATAATTTTTATTGACTCATTTTAGCACCTTGGTTGGCATCAAGGTTAAGGTGGTTTTATTATTGCCTTTTAGAAAGAACCTTCTCGGTCACTGTAGGTAATTAACTATCTTCTACAACTTATATTACCAGTGGTGTACAGCAAGGTTCAATTTTAGGTCATAATTTATTCTCTATCTTAATGCTTCCACTTGGCCAAATCATCCAATGTCAACACAATCTCTATTTTCATTGCTACTTGATGACACACAAGATATACCTTCCCCTGAGAAATGGTGACCCAAATAGCCTGGATGCTGACTGTCTCAGAGATATCAATTGTTGGATGGCACAACATTTCTTTCAGGTCAACAGATAAAAAACAGAAATAATATTGTTCAGTGTCCCAAATTCTAAAGGTTTCTTTGAGAGTGGCCTTGGTCCCTTGTCTGTCTATGTGAAGTCCACTGCCAGAAACTTGTGAGTACTTATTGACTTAGTTCTAAACTTTGAACCACAGATAAAGAAAGTTGTTCAGTCCTGCTTCCTTAAACTAAGAAATATTTCCAGAATTAAAACAATGCTTTCACACAGTGACCTAGAAAAAATCACTCATGTAGCTACTAATCTTATCGAGACTACTACCTCCTTTCTGGCATAAACCTGAAGTCATTCTCTCGCCTCCACCTAATTCAGCCTGCAGTAGCTCAGCTTCGAACTGGTCTAACAGATGACTTCACATCACCCTGACAATCCCGGCGTCCTTCCACTTTCTCCCTGTTCAATTTAGAATTGATTTTGAAGGTTGTACTGATCACTTATAAACTGCAATTGATTCTGGCTCCAAGCTACATAATGGATATGTTGGCCCCATAGCAAGTGTACAGCCTTTGATCCTCAGGTGGGGCCCTTCTGGCTGTCCTGAAGTCGAGGCTTAAATCTAAAGGTGACTGTGCTTTGTCCATCAGGGCCCCTCAGCTTTGGAACGACCTGCCTGAGGAGATAAGGCTTGCAGATTCACTGACTTCTTTTAACCCGTTTTTATAGACTTGCTTTTATGCAATGTCATCTTTTTACCGTCTTGTCATCTTGTGTCTTTTTGTCTTGTCTCTACTGTGTTTTAGAATCTTTTGCCTTAACGTAACCAAAATGTTGTGGTGCTTTTGTTTTGTTTTGGCCTTACTGATTGGCTCTCTATTGATTTATTGCTTTCTGCGTATCCTGCTTTTGTTTCATCTGTCAAAGCGCATTGTCAACTCTGTTTTTAAAAGTGCTTTATACATAAATCTTTTATTATTATTATTATTATTATTATTATTATTATTATTATTATTATTATTATTATTATTATTATTATGTCGCTCATGTGGGATGTAGCAATGGTAAACCATGGTGCACTTACTCACTCTGTACTCTGTAATTATATTTTTATTACAAATTCTTATACAGCCCATACAGTGACTGGTGTTAAAGGTAAATACATTTGAACACTGCCCTCATCAGCAAACTTTTCTTTGATCTGAAGACACTCAATCTCACACAAGAAATGATGTCTTGCTATGTTTACAATATTTATCAGATATTTTAAAGAAACAGCCTAATCTTTTTGTGCTGTTGTCTGGTATGAAAACCTTAACATGACCAGGCTTACATAGGAATGTTTACAGTCAACAGAAGCTTGCAGAAAGCCAACACTGTCCTAGATCTGCTGCTCAAGAATACCTTTTAAGAGGACAAAATGCACAAAAAACCTTTGTGCCAGTGGTCATTGATATGCTGAACATCGGATAGCTTATGCACATTAACAACAGGCCTCTCTGCTTGCTTTTGCCACTTGCACATCATTTGCACTTTATGCTACCTCATCTCTCATATGATGTCAGGTTTTACACATGATTGTATTTAATTCTTTATCTATCTCAAAGTTTGTCATTTTCTATTACTCTACATTTATGAGTAGCTGTCCCTATTTGTTAGTGCAGTTTTAAACCCTGGTTGCACATCAAACTTTTACCCTTTACAGGACAATAACCAATCACTGTGACCTTAAAATGCTGTGTGCCTTTGTGTTGGCTGTATATTTGTGTGCTGAGTTTTTGGCTGTCTGCTACTTTAGAGCTGTTTTTGCTTTAAATGTCTTTATAAAGGTATTCTCAATCATAGTTAGTCTCATTAATCATTTTAAAATTACTTTCTCTAGAGATTTTTCTAACTTCTTGTTTTAACAGTTTATGTACAATTCATCCGCTTAAAGGTTTGTAGACTAGTTTGGTACGAGTGTCATTACACTACCAAATATTAGATTGTGTAATTTTGTGAAATCATTGGGTTGTAGTGAATATCACATAACATACTCTTGCAAAGAGAAGTATGTCCAGGAAGTCCAGATGTCTCTTGGCCTGTATGTGGTCCAGCTCCTTCTCTGCCTTAAGTGCTGCTTTTCTCTTTCTTATGACTTCCTCTTTAACAAACAAGATAATGGATGAGTTTTGTAGACTAACTCTTAAAATGCAACAAGTAAAAATGTTAGCCATTTATATTGAAAGCTCATTGTATGGGCACACTATATTGACATTTTGGCAGTTCATCAGATTGTTTTACCTGTGTGGCTGTGAGCCACCTTGCATGCTTTCCTGTATCTGAATCCATGTGGGCTGAGGTAGAAAATCAGGTCATTGTGGTATGGAAATGTCCTGAACCGCAGGTTAATCAGATCACTGAGCTCATACACTGCTTTGATGTATGCATTTGTTCCGCTGCAATGAGAATGTAACATGTGTCCATTAAACAGATTTCTTCCACTCATAATTCATACAGCAAAGGAAGTAACTGGAAATATGTGGTCGAACATGAAATCATCAACGGTGGGAAGAAAGTTTCTATAAACTGACCTCTCGGTTTGACAGTTGCTGTTGTAGCTGAATGCACACTTCATGATGCTGTCCAGTGTCATGAGGCTTACGTGTTCAAACAATTCAAATGAGTTGCTGGTGTTTGCGTGACTTTCCCATTTGTCCTGGCAACAGTAAGAGAGCAGATGTCAAATCTCTACAGGAGATGGAAAAAACTCAACACAACACACCAATTAGATCACCCAACTCTGACACAAAATATGTAATCTGGACAGCCTCAGACTATGATTTTATCATAACTTAATCATTTCATTTTGTATTTGCGTATAATGAATTATGATTTAAACACATATAAACTTTCATTTACATACCAACATAGTTTTAGCAGAATCGGACATCAGTTTTACGTATGGTTTCAAAACATCATAATGGAAACCTGGGGTCAATAGCCTTCTATGACGAAACCACTTCTGACCTTTTGACACCAATAAACCTTCCCCTGGAGACAGAAACAGACAGTGATTGTGCATGGGAGGAAACTCTATAACAAGCGTTACATGAGCTGTAGGAGAAAGGCAAAAGGTGTCTTACCAATCCAAGATTCAATAAACTTATATGCAAAATCATCTTTTGGCTCTGTTAGGTAACAAACAAATAAAAAATAGTGTTATATCGACTTTTAGTTGTAAAAGTGAGGCACAATGGCATTTTATGAAGCACTGAATTGGTTACACTGATATAAACGTGTATCATTAAAGATATAAACAATCACACATATAAACCTGTTGATGCCAGTATTGTCTTCACATAATCTGGATGGTGAATGTTGAGGAAACAAACGACGGGACCAAACATCAGTGGGAAGGCATAAGGATACTGCTTTCCCCATTTTACCAATTTGTCCAAGTCAGTCCCATCCTGTTTAAACTGAAAGGGAAATTTCAGCATTTGTAAGCTTGAGCAAACTTCTCAACACTGCAGCCTGCATGCTTTGCAACTAGTTAATGAATCATTGGCATGGAGGAGCTGTTTGCTTAAATTATGTTTAACAACTGCGTGTCTCTGTTGAGGAAATATAAAGTAGCAAAACCAACCAACCAACTTTAGTCTTATAAGATTGTTGCATGTTTCATATGTTATAACATTATATTAATCTGTAAAGTAAAGCGGCCAGACAAATGTAGTTGAGTATAAAGTAACTTCAATTTCATAAATAACTTCAATTTCATAAATGGAAATACTCAAAGTGTCTTAACTTAAGAGTAGTACTTGGACCAATTTACAACAAAGCGCCCACATAGACAGTGTTGGGGAGTAACTAGTTACATGTAATGGCGTTATGTAATTTAATTACAAAATACATGTAACTGTAATCCGTAATAGTTACTGAGAAAAAAATTGCAATTAAATGACAGTTACTTTTGAAAATGTTGATGATTACAAAGGGGGTTACATCTGAAGACAGACCTTTAAGAAGAGGAGGGTTTTCCTCCTTTTAGAAATATTTAATATGTTACTCAATACTGATATTACTGTTTTTAATTATTTGAAAACAATTTTAAAAATATATATTTTGTAAATAAATCATGAACTGGGCTTAAATGGTGTCACAGTACAAATTAAGGCCATGCCAGACTTTTTTCATAAAATATATTTATTTTATATTCCAAAATCTACATGAACTAATGAATACATTTTCAAATGAGAGATAAATATTGCTTCAATCATGCAAGTATCCATGAAAAACACCTGAAATTAGATGTTGGTGGCCTTATTGGGTACACTTCATTTAACATAACAGTTGAAAACATTCAATTCATTCAAAGTAACCTTCCCAACCCTGCAGACTGCAGCCTAACAAACAGTATGTAGACTGTGCACAAAGTGGTTGCTACGTTACTGTTATGGTGCATGGCTCACATCCATAACATGTCCCAGAAGCCAGTGTCCCGGTGGTCCCGTGAAAGCTGAAAAATCTCGAATCGCATCATTCCTTTTGCGGAGCGCGATGAACAACTTGTAGACAACGGCGACGAGACAAAGTAGACCAAACAAGTGATGCACGTGATGCCAGCCAGACTGAAATGGCACGAGCGCTTCAGCGAAAACCATCCCAGTGCTGGCTTTGTGTCGCGGGAGAAAAAAGAATGAAACGACAGTGGAGAAAGTGTCCCACCGGATGATGAACACGGAGGTGGGGGAAGCAATCGCACCAGTAGTTGGGTATGACGTAATGGCCGCTGCCCCCGGCCTGCCTGTCAAATGATGACTACACGCGTTGACGGAAATATCGGATTTTAGAAATGAACGTGGTAGGCTATGTTGGATTGAGAAAGTTCAGAGTCATAATCAGGGGCGGATCTAGGAGTTGGGTCAAAATGGGGGGCTCAACCTAGAGCACTCAGGGCCAGAGCCTTTTATTATTGTTTTTGGATGGTTCACATGTGCAGAATTTATTTTTACTGCATTGTATGACTACTGCAAACATCATTAGTAGTAGTAGTAGAAGTAGATTCCTGTCTCCACTCCTATTATTTTCAATGTTGATTGATTGTTAATCACTGTGCGTCTCTTTCACTCTTTCCCTCTTCTCCCTTTCTCTCTCTCTCCCTCAACCCCAACCGGTCAAGGCAGATGGCTTCTCACCTAGAGCCCAGTCCTGCATGAGGTTTCTTCCTGTTAAAGGGGAGTGTTTCCTTGCGCTGTCGCCAAGTGCTTGCTCATGTAGGAATGTTGAATCTCTTTAAATTAAATTAAAGTGTATGGTCTGGATCTGCTCTATGTGAAAAGTGCCTTGAGATGACTTGTGTTGTGATTTGGCACTATATAAATAAAGATTGATTGATTGATAGTAGTGATTATTTTGGTCCTTATGAACTATTTTCCAAAAATAATGCACATTAATAAAAGTTCATTAAGTTTTTAAACTATATTTCACTCAGTAAAACTGCCTAATCTTTAACTCTAAATCACAACTGTTGTAAACTCACTCAGATTTAGTCAGCAGCTTTTTTAAATAGATTTGGGGCTTTTGAGAAAATGTTTGTGGCTGCACCCTAAAAGCCATCCCTAGTTCCGCCGCTGGTCAGAATCTGCTTTTTCGGCCAAGTATGTTAACTCGTACCAGGGATTTAACTCCGAATTTAGTGGTTGTCAATGTGCTTAAACACAACTATCTTCAGAGATATACACAAGGACAACAAGCCGAACAAAGACAATTACATCATCAACATAAATATATCACTATAATGTACAAGCAAGTGGGTGAAAAAATAGATAGATAATATAGATAATTGTAGAAACAAGCAGAAAATTACATAAAATGTCTATAAACAGGTGAAACCATTTCTGCAAACAGGATAAAAATAGTGCAAAGTGTGCAAGAGTGAAAGGAGTGCTAAAATAAATACTGAATGGTTATAACTAGGTAACTATGAGCAGTACTGCTCAACTACTATACAGTTCTGAATGATGCATATTGCAAGTTAGTATATCTTTGTTAATGATTACCTGAGGAGCTATTCAATCATAATAATGACCATTAAAATATATGTTATCAACAGTTTTGTTTATTAACTATTAACAATTTGTGTCAATTTGTCTCAAACCACACACGCATACACATTACTCACTTTATTAAGTTTTAGTACTTTTTCAGGTGAGAAAGTAACCATTTCGATGGTCATATGTGGTCAGTTTATCCAAATAACACCTAATTGGAAATTTGGATCTCTATGATCTGATGAACTGATCTGTGCAGCTCTGCAGCTCTTTGGTAATTAATTTATTCATTCATTTATTCATGACTCCATAGCACTTTGATATCTTGATGATGCCATAGCACAGATTCACTGTAAACAGTTAGCTTTACATTATATTCAATGAGTGCTATTTCTATAAGTGTTGGGGTGATACGTTTGGGGGGAAGGGGTTGGATGAAGGGGGGGCTATTGGTTTGGAGCAGGTGGCCAAATCTTACATATTTCACGTTTAAGGTACCCTAGTTTGTCCAGTGTTTTAGTTTCAATTAGGCTATACACCTTTAAAATTCCAATCAGTCCGTCTAGAAATTGAAGAGACAGGAGCATACAATATGTAGCCCTCATACTGACTACAGGAAGGCCCTGGTACTTTCTGCAGGGTTTACATGTTATTTCTGTAATTTCACAGGTTTCTTACAGGTGTTAGTAATAGTTTACTTTCACAAAGTGAGGACTCAAAAATCTGGTGATGTGCAGACTTAAAAATTGAATGAATATTAATGTCTAAATCTCTCTGAGATTTTAAAACAACAAGTTATAGTCACAGACACACTCATTACAACTGATAAATATCCAAATGAAAGCTCTGGTAGTCAAATGTGAGTCATGCTGATTCATATTTTTCATGTCATGTGAATTTTCCATTGTTGAACTTTCCACGCTTTGTTCTCGGTGTCAGTTTCTGTTAACCTAAATAATCTTTAAACCTTCAATGTACTCAAGTAAACCTGATTCAGTGTTATATCTGAGCACACCAACTTATCTTTTATCAATTAAAATGAGAAAGTCATTGCAAGAAATTTCAGTTTAAGCTTGGTAGGTGAGAGATTAATTTCTTTCTTTTTCTTTTACTCACATAATGTGCTTATGATCTCATATATGTATAAACAGCATACTTCTTCCTGTATAAACAGGAAGCAGAAACTGGTTGACACCTTTATGTAAGAAATAAGACTTTTGGCATAGAGTAAGTACTGTCTCACGCCTTTGCAAATGTAATTGGTGAAATGATGTCACACCATCAGAAAAAGAGCGGGGGCAAAAGCCACGCTAAGTTTCCTCTACACTGGCTGTTGGACCACTTCCGATGTTTCAACAATAGTTTAGTTGCCATGCTTTATCTAAAACCTTCTTATGTGATGCAGAGTCTCTGATCTGTGTTTTGATGAGCAGAAATAGTGTGATAATAGAGGTGATGTTTCTGCCAGTTTTACTTTTCATTTCTGCAGCGATAAAACTGTCTCTACCACGATGGAAAAAGGATTTATTTTTCTCCTGATTGTTTGTAACTCACCCACCTTTACCTCAGGAAACAGTAAGTATTTAATTTTATATATAATTTTAAGAAGGTTGCTGTTGTTTGTGAATATTTTATTCATATTTTTCATTTTTCAAGCCACTATTAGTGTGTAACGGAAAATGATATTTCAACAGACCTTCAGTTCTCACTGGGATGTTCAGCTGTGATACCTTGCCAACATAAGAGAGGAGATTCAGACGTTATCAAATGGTTTTATAGTAAAGATATACATTCTAAAAAAATCCAGATATTTGTTGAAGGAAAGGGGGGATCTCCACGCTACAATGACAGCTGGAAGGACAAAATTACTGCCAGGTCCAACGGTTCCTTGGTCATTAATTCTTTTACAGAGGATTATCAAGGCCTGTACTGGTGTGACATTTGTCATCAAGACAGCTGCGAGGCTAAAATGTCTACAGTCACCATAGTGGATAAAGGTCAGAATTATTGTTATAGTCATGATTAGTTCTCTTAAATTGGAATCATTAAAATACCAACTTGCCCATCATCTATTCAAATAAAGAATATCTTTTTTCTTCTTCAGAAATTATAAATGAAACTTCTGAGCGAGTCTTCGTTACGGCAGGCAGCAGTTTCACACACGTATGTCCCAGTGAATCTACAAAATGGACTTTTCAAGCAAGCAACACAACTGCTCTCCAGAACTCAGTACAAGGACCTGAGACAGACTTTGTAACATTCAACAAGTCTATACACATTGTAAATGTCAAAAGAGAAGATGCTGGGAAATATACCTGCTGGACGAGTAAATGTTACGGACACAAACAGAAGCTACTTACTATCAACTTGTGTGTTATCACAGGTGAGAAAACATGAAAACACATACATTGGCTTATGTCAATATTAAATGATTTAACTCACAATTGTTTTTTTGTTTTGTTTTTACATTACAGTCCAGCAGAGTGAGGATTCATCCGTTTCTTGTGATGTGATGTGTGACATGGAATTCAAAAACATCAAACCAAACAGCAGATTAAATGTGGAGACAGACACAGGGACTATATCTGTGACTGTAGTAACATATGGGTCTTTACATTGCACTGTAAAGACCACCATTAACAGTACAGTTAACAGCACCCATGAACCGTCAATAACTTCAAACAAAACCACAGGTGGCTGTTTTACCGTATCTCTCTTAAAGGAGTTTGTGAATTGAATCAAAGGAATATCAATTCACATATTTCTGGTTTTACAGGTCCTCCTACAGTGCATGGAGATCTGACAGCAATCATTTGTGGAACATCAGCAGGGACTGCATGTCTTATTTTAGTGGCACTTTTAATTTGCTGCCTCAGACTGCGATTACGAGCAGGTAGAGTATGCAGCTCTTTGTCTTATTGAAACTTCCTGTTTATTGCTTGTTCAGTGGTCTCCTGCCTTTGATCAATGTGGCAGAAATTGAAGCACATTTCTGGGGCTCAGGTTAGGCAAGTTCATGTGTTTGTTTCTCTTTCTATGTCTCTAAAGATTTTTGTGATTGTTCTCCGGGTTGTGGTGCAGGTGAAGGGGTAAGTGTTAGACAATCTACCATGTAGCAATGAACAACTGGCATGTTAGTTGTTTCTATTAAGTAATGTAAATTCATACCTGTGATTACAGGGGGAAGAGGAGGCTTCAGTGGTTTATTCATCAATTATCATCAGAAAACCTGCAAAGACAACAAATAATCAAATGACTCGTAATGATTGTGTATACAGTAAAATAAATGTGTAAAGAAAGAATTCTGGCTGATGATTAAGTAGTTGATTGCCAAAGAATAACCTGTGTTTTATGTAAAAAAAAAAAAAAGAAAAGAAAAGAAAAGAAAAGAAAAAGAAGAAAAAAGTCACCCACATGGATCTGAAGGTAAGGTTTGGTTGTTTTATTAACTGAATGACCCATAAGTGTGCAAGCAGCAGCCATTTTTTTCTTTAACCTTTCAAACAAGAGAACATCCTTTATGACATTTTTAAAGAGTTCTTACACTTTACTTGAATCTTTGCAATGCTAGCCTATTTTATATTAAAACTACATTTCAGAGTGAAAAATGTACTTTTTTACTCCCCTAAGTTTATTTGTCAGCTTGTTATTAATTGTTTTTATTAGTTATTAAACATATTTTACACTACTCAACTGTTGTTAAAAAGTTAGAAATAACTGTACCTAAAGCAACTACAACATTAAAATGCTGCATATGCACAGTGAGGGAAAGTAATTAAGTACATTTTACTCAAGTTTTTTCTCACCTTTCCTCTTCACCCTGTATACAGCAGACTTCGGATACTCAATGGACAGTTGCCACCTCCAGAAGTTCTCTGATGACACTGCCATTTTGGGATGTGTGTCAGAGGGAACGACTGTGAGTACAGGAAGGTCATCATGGACTTTGTTGACTGGTTTGAGCAGAACCACCTACAAGTAAACGCCAGCAAGACAAGGGAGATGGTGGTTGACTTCCACCGAAAACCCTCCAACATTGCACCGGTGAACATCCAGGGACATCGAGAGAGTGAGGACATACAAGTACCTGGGTGTCCACTTTAACAATAATCTGGACTTGTCAGATAACACTGACTCTATTTACAAGAAGGGTCAGTGATGTTTACACCTGCTGAGGATGCTTGCATCGTTTGGTGTGTTCAGACCACTGATGAGAACCTTCTTTGACTCTGTGGTGTGGGATAAGAACTGACTCAACAGACTGATAAAAAGAGCTAGCTCAGTCTGTGGCTGTCCCCTGGACTCGATACAGGTGGTGGGAAAGAGGAGGGTTTTGGCCAAACTGTTCACCATCATGGACAACACCTCCCTCCCTATGCATCAGACTGTGAGGGCCTTAAGCAGCTCCATCCGTGACGGATCAAACACCCCAAGTTTAAGAAGGAGCGCTTCTGCAGGTCCTTTATTCCCACTGCAGTCAGACTGTACAATGCTGCACTATAATTTGCACTTTAAGATCCTTTTTTAGTTTTTAATTTAAATTTAAATGTTATTATTGTTGTATACATATGTTTTTTAAATTTATTTATTTTTGGTCATATCCCTATCTTTTTGAGCTGCTGTAACGATTAATTTTTCCCCACTGTGGGATCACTAAATGTATCTTTATCTTTATCTTTAATAATGTAAATGTAATGTAATAATAATGTTACCCAATGCACCATCTAGTGGTGTCTCAGCTGCTATGAGTATGTGCATGTCTGTTTGTGTGTGTGTGTGTGTGTGTGTGTGTGTGTGTGTGTGTGTGTGTGTGTGTGTGTGTGTGTGTGTGTGTGTGTGTGTGTGTGTGTGTGTGTGTGTGTGTGAGAGAGAGAGAGAAAGTGTGTGTGTGCATGTTCATCTGCCGGAAAGCAAAAAAATGATTGAATATGAATGTGTCTAAACCTCTGAGACACACATTACAATTAATAAATGTTGCATTGTTGAACTTCCATACTTTGTGCTTCTTGTCAGTTTCTGTTAATGTAAATAATCTTTGAACTTTTACATTTTGCTGTATTTTTTGCATACAAACAGTGTAGCAACATGTCCGCAGATAGAAGTTGGACAGTGCTGTGTATATGACTGATTTAATGCGACACAAAGAAGGCAAAACTGCTAGTAAACAGGATATTACTACAACTTTCACACTGTCAAGGTATGGGGCTACAATCTTGGATTTTGAGGTTGGGGCTGGTGGGATTTATCCGACTTTCCGAGTCAGAGATCCGACTTCAGGGGGAGTTCCAGTTGAGAAATCCAACTGGGAAATGGAAATTCCAACTTCCGAGTACAACTGGAAAGCACCATCAAAGTCACATCTACCAACTTGAATCTCACGTGAAGTTATCTCACCACATCACTTCCGCCATCTTGACACCCACACATGTACATATGTACACTTGTATATATGTGCTTGACCATAAACAGCTGCTGCTATATGTGTGTTGTTTAGCTTGGTCTTAGTGCTTGTTTATTTGTTTGTTTATTGAAACACTTTTTGACTTTGTTGATTCTTGTGGAAATTAATAAACATTGTTATAGCTTTAAAGAGAAGTCCTATTGACATGATTATGCACATTTATTGTGAAAGGTGGCTGATTGAGAGAGTCAGAGCTCGGACTCAACCCTTCACTGTTCACTTGTGGATGCTGACATGTTAGCAGCTATAAGTGAACTATTCAGTACATGAGACTACTCTATTGTTTGGTTATTGGCCCTGGTTTCCAGTTGGTGCCCTGTATTATTAATTCAAATACAAATTTCCCCTTTTAATAATTTTAAATTATCTTTGATAATTATAAATGATTGCTAATAACCAAACATTACTGAGAACATCGACCTATCTTTTATTAATTAAAGTAAGATAGTCATTGCAAGAAATCCCACCTTGGCAGATGAGAAATTAATTTCTTTCTTCTTCTTTTTGTCTCGCATAATGTATTTATTATCTCATAGATGTATAAACAGCATTCATAATGTATGAACTACACAAAGTAGAAACAGTTTGACACCTTTAAATGTATGTACTGTTTCACACTCATGCTAATGCAGTAGGTGTAATGATAGTGGTCACACCATCAGAAAAAAAGATGGCTGTAAAAACCACTGTTAGTTTCATCTCCACTGACTGTTGGACCACTTCCGATGTTTCAACAAGAATTTAGTTGTCATACTTTATTTAAAACATTCTGATGTGATGTAGAGTCTCTGATCTGTGTTTTGATTAGTAGAAATAGCGTGACAACATAGAGGATGTTTCTGCCAGTTTCAGTTTTGTCTTCATTTCTGCAGCAATAAAACTGTCTCTACCACGATGGAAAAAGGATTTATTTTTCTCCTGATTATTTGTAACTCATCCACGTTTACCTCAGGAAACAGTAAGTAACTGACTAAATCACTGATATTAATATTTTAAAAGACAATTCTAAGGTTGCTGTTGTTTGTGAATATTTTATTCATATTTTTCATTTTTCAAGCCACTATTAGTGTGTAACAAAAACTGATATTTCAACAGACCTTCAGTTCTCACTGGGATGTTCAGCTGTGATACCTTGCCAACATAAGAGAGGAGATTCAAACATTTTCAAATGGTTTTACAGTAAAGATATACATTCTACAAAAATCCAGATATTTGTTGAAGGAAAGGGGGGGACTCTACGCTACAATGACAGCTGGAAGGACAAAATTACTGTTAGGTCCAACGGTTCCTTGGTCATTAATTCTTTTACAGAGGATTATCAAGGCCTGTACTGGTGTGACATTTGTCATCGAGACAGCTGCGAGGCTAAAATGTCTACAGTCACCATAGTGGATAAAGGTCAGAATTATTGTTATAGTCATGATTAGTTCTCTTAAATTGGAATCATTAAAATACCAACTTGCCCATCATCTATTCAAATAAAGAATATCTTTTTTCTTCTTCAGAAATTATTAATGAAACTTCTGAGCCAGTCTACGTTACGGCAGGCAGCAGTTTCACACACGTATGTCCCAGTGAATCTACAAAATGGACTTTTCAAGGAATCAACAGAACCACTCTCCAGAACTCAGTACAAGGACCTGAGACAGACTTTGTAACATTCAATAAGTCTATACACATTGTAAATGTCAAAAGAGAAGACGCTGGAAAATATACCTGCTGGACGAGTAAATGTTACGGACACAAACAGAAGCTACTTACTATCAACTTGTGTGTTATCACAGGTGAGAAAACATGAAAACACATACATTGGCTTATGTCAATATTAAATGATTTAACTCACAATTATTATTTTGTTTTGTTTTGTTTTGTTTTTTTTACATTACAGTCCAGCAGAGTGAGGATTCATCCATTTCTTGTGATATAATGTGTGACATGGAATTCAAAAACATCAAACCAAACGGCAGATTAAATGTGGAGACAGACACAGGGACTATATCTGTGACTGTAGATCCATACAAGTCTTTAAATTGCACTGTAAAGCAGATGTTTGATGGATACAGTACAGTTAACAGCACCCATGAACCGTCAATAACTTTAAACAAAACCACAGGTGGCTATTTTACCGTATCTCTCTTAAAGGAGTTTGTGAATTGAATCAAAGGAATATCAATTCACATATTTCTGGTTTTACAGGTCCTCCTACAGTGCATGGAGATCTGACAGCAATCATTTGTGGAACATCAGCAGGGACTGCATGTCTTATTTTAGTGGCACTTTTAATTTGCTGCCTCAGACTGCGATTACGAGCAGGTAGAGTATGCAGCTCTTTGTCTTATTGAAACTTCCTGTTTATTGCTTGTTCAGTGGTCTCCTGCATTTGATCAGTGTGGCAGAAATTGAAGCACATTTCTGGGGCTCAGGTTAGGCAAGTTCATGTGTTTGTTTCTCTTTCTATGTCTCTAAAGATTTTTGTGATTGTTCTCCGGGTTGTGGTGCAGGTGAAGGGGTAAGTGTTAGACAATCTACCATGTAGCAATGAACAACTGGCATGTTAGTTGTTTCTATTAAGTAATGTAAATTCATACCTGTGATTACAGGGGGAAGAGGAGGCCTCAGTGGTTTATTCATCAATTATCATCAGAAGACCTGCAAAGACAACAAACAATCAAATTACTTACAGTGAGTGTCTGTAAAGTAAAATACATTTTTAAAGAAAAGGTCCCACCTTATTATTAAGTAGTTGATTGCCAAAGAATAACCTGTGTTTTTCTTTTTAAAAAAAAGTTTGTGATGTCACTCACGTGGATCTGAAGTTAAAGTTTATTTAGTTTATTAACTGAGTGACCCATAAGTGTGCAAGCAGCAGTTATTTTTTCTCTTTATCCCTTCCAACACAAGAACATCCTTTATGATTTTTTTGGGGGGTTCTTACACTTTGCTTGAATATTTGTCTTTTTTTTCCTTCTTTTTTTAACGTAAAGTACATTTCAGAGGGGGAAAAAAAACGTTTAACTCAGCTACATTTATTTGAGAGCTGATTTGTAGTTATTTCAATTTATCTTCAATTGCTTTTATCTGTTGAATACAGTTTGTTTATTCTTTCTTTTTCTACATTGAAATGGTTTTTACTCATCAAATTGTTTTGATTTGTTCTCTTTTATAATTGTATAAAATGATTTCATGATTTGTGTAGTTTACTGCCTTGTGAAGCACTTTGTAAGTGTTTTTGATTTTTTTGAAGTGCTCTATAAAATAAAGTTTATTATTATTCTTACTATTCTTATTCATATTGTTATTCTTATTCGTATTATTACTACATTATAACATATTATTGGTACATTTTACTCAAGTATACTGTAGTTTTTGAGATGCTTTACTTCAATATTTCCACTTTATGGTACTATACTTCTACCCCTCTAAATTTTATGAGGAAATATTAGGCTATACTTTGATGCCAGTACATTTACACGATGGGGTCAAGTTATAATAATTTCGCAAATACAGATAAAAAAAGCATATCAAATATGTTTGTCTTTATAGATTTAACCATGCAAGAGTGTATGAAGTAGTTAAAACCAGCTCCACCTTAACCTCGCTTGCTATAAAAGAAAATAATATAATTGATAAATGATATATTAATAAAATGCATAATGACAACTTTTACTTTTAATGTAGCCAGCTACTTGAGTAAACTCTTGTATGCAGGACTTCTACTCTAAATGAGATATGTCTTTTAAACTGTGGTGTTACTTCACTGTCACTGTTTGTCCAGTGGCTGTCTATGTAATGCTGAACTATGAACTATGAATCAAGCCAGAGAAAGCATGAATTGAACAAAACAGACTAAACACATTCCTACTCTGTAGTAATTTGGTTTCTGCACTGTCCAGTATTATGTCACATGTGCAATTGCAATACATTCAAGAATAATAAAACAAGGCACTGAGGTCACGCTCTTTTGGGTTTCCGGCTCAAATAGGCAAACTGGGTAAAACAATATGTAATTTAAAAAAAAAAAGTCATACAAGCAGCTAGAAAAGGAAACACTTATTACATATTAAACTTTAAAAATCAAAGAGGAAAGACATTGTGTGGACGAATATCAGTAAAGTGTGACAAGGGAGTGGGGTAGTGTGAGAAACAGGAGGAAACAGAAAAGAGGAACTAGATTAAGAACAGGAAACAACAATCTATACAGCACATTATAGTGTAGCATCCAAATGGTCTTTGTGAACATGATCATTTACCAGAAACTGTGGAACATAATTTGACATATATTTGCATATTTTGCACATTTTTATAATATATATCAGATAGAAAGGACACGATGGAGGAAATGGAAGATTAGGACTATTATCAGGGGCAATACTGATGAACATACTGGACTGTGGTGTTAGGGGGCAGAAGAGAACAGGATTGATGACCTCTTTTCTTTGGCTTTTGACACCATGTAGGGTGTTGATTTTATGATTTTATGTGTATACATGCATATTTATATCTTGTAGTAGTGCATTTTATTTATTTTATTGCTTTTATCTTTCTATTGTGTACTATATCTTTTATTGTTCCTCTATTGTGTTATCTATTTATTGTGTTTTATCTTGTTGTGCAGTACTTTGGAAAACCTTGTGTTTGTTAAAATCGTGCTATATAAATAAAGTGGATTGGGCTGATGGAAAATGTGTGACAATCTTAAAACTGTAGGACTTACTAACTCCAGAAGATGGCAGTATTGCCAAACTATGAAAACTATC